>NC_092808.1:99606825-99829325 GCF_040954645.1 Diabrotica undecimpunctata
GTGTAGGTATACGGAGACAATATAAGTGACTTTGTTATGTAAGGGGATATCATATAGTTTTTGGAGAAATATTCTGTAATTTAAGGTGTCGTAAGCGGCATTTAGAGTGAAAAATACCACCCCTGATACCCGATATTTTTCGTACTGGTCTTTGATTTAGTATTTGTGATGTACATAATCTTCCCTATCTATAGCCACTTTTGCCTTTGAATTTAAGTTTTTCTTCTAATATCGGTGATATCATATTAACGATCTTGTGCAAAAGTATTTTGAATAGCTGACAAAATAAAGATATTGGCCGATAGTTTTTGTAGTCGTTGGAGTTTTTGCCAGGTTTAAGCAAGTTAACAACTTTGGCTTGTCTCTAGACTTTGGGTATCTCCATAATTTGAATACAGTTGTTCATCATCCGGATCAGCCATTGTAGTGTTTGGTCCAGATTTCGTAATAAGCTTTGTGCTCAGATCCTCAATGTCGATAGTTGTATTATTTTTCATTAAATATGTAGATGGTGGATTCAAGCTCAACATCGTTAAAAGGTTCTCTCAGCTGACTGGTTTTGTCCTTTCTTACTCTACAATATAAGAATAACTCTCTTCTTAGAGTAATTCTTTGCTTCTTTTTCGACAGAAATAGCATGTCTATATCTATAATGTGGTTTTAACGATCAGCTATATACCAAATACCCTAGGTTAGGCCCTGTATGTGTTTCCTGCGCTAGAAATAAGTCAGATTCGTGTTTAGCTCATATGTCTGATAAGTTTAAGTAAAGTAAAGTTTCTGGATCTTTAAAAATACCCTTAACAGTTATAGACATATGTTATTAGAATAGTTGGTCCTAAAAAGGACCAATTTGATTAAATCATATTAAAGAGGTGACTGAAGAATTAGCCGATTAATTAATTAATCATTACCCGGGGTATGCCCGATTGCGGTGGCCTTATTAGTACTTCAATCTTCGTAAAGGCTCGTTCTTTGAACCACAGAACTAATGCCTAATCTTTTACTTTTTATTAAAAATTTAAATTTTACATGCCTTGTATTACTTTTTGACGATATTTCGAATCAGATTTGTATAGTAATAATTTTAGGTATTAAAGGGCCTCTTTGTGGAAAATAAATAAGTTTGTGATATCGGTCGCAACTCATCTATAGATAATAAAAAAATAAACAGTTAAAATAAGTGTAAACAATTTCATTTACATACATCGGCGCCACTGTTTAGGTCATAGGTTTATCATAGATATCAAAGGTAACATTTTAATTCAATGTTCTATTTACGTATTTTCAATATTAAAAAAGTAGGAAAAGACATGTTTATGCTTTTATTTTTTTTTAAATCTATTCTATTTTCTTTCTAGAGTTCCGTCTTTTTTTAACGACCTGTGTTATTTTTTCAATTGGGCACTTGTCCAAGGCTATGACAAATCCTCTGTCCTCTGCTATTCTATATTAATATGACTGATTCATTATTTTCTCTAAACACTCTGTCCTCTGCTATTCTACATTAATATGATTGATTTATTTTATCTTTCTTGCAGCTATTTTAATAATTATCCTGTGTATCTTCTTCTTCTTCTTTTTATATAGACATGACTCTGTCTGTTTTTCAATGTGCCTCCAGTAAGTTGCCGTTCCATCGTTTTCGTGGTCTTCCTACTGATCATTTTCCTATGGGTTAACCGTCTCTTGCCGTCTTTACTAGTCTATTTGTTGTCATTCGGCTTATATGATTATTCCATTCTACACTTCTATTTCTTAACCAGTTCTTGATGTTCTTTACCTTGCATCTACGTCGTATATCTGTACTTCCAGCTCTCTAGCACTCTCCCATAGTATTTTACCATCAATTTTTCTAAGTGTTTTCATCTCTGCTGTTTCTAACATCCTTTTTGTCCTCTCTGTGTCAGGTCTTGTTTCTGCCGCGTATGTCATTATTGGTCTGATCACTGTTTTGTAAATTCTGCCTTTCGTTTCTTTCCCGATATTTTTATTTCTTCGTATTGTTTCATTTAGGCAGCCTGGGGCTCTGTTTGCTCTATTCACTGGATCTTCCACTTCAGTTTCGAGCTTTCCGTAGCTAGATAATGTGATGCCTAGATATTTAAATTCCATCACTTGTTCTATTATCTGACCTTCCAGCTCCAATTAATATCTTAGTAAATTTGCTGTTGTAACCATGCATTTTGTCTCTTTTGGGGAAATTAACATGTTAAATTTTATATGAAATTGGTGCAGGATACGTTGTAAATCATCTTCACTTTGAAAGAGTAGTATTGCAGATTATTTTAATTTGTTTTTCATCCATTTGGTATCCTTTTTAAGTTGTTACTTTTTTATTATTTCATCCATAATCAGGTTGAACAATAAAGGACTCAGGGAATATCCCTGTCTTATCCCATTGTCAGTTTCAATAGGGTCGGTTAGTTCTTCGTCTATTTTTACTTTTATTGTGTTGTTTTGGTATATATTTTCGATCGTTTTGAGTTTTTCTAGAGGTATCTCTCTTGCATACAATAAGTGGATAAAGTTTTTTAATTTATATATCTTCTGTATATCATTATTTCTTCTGTGTATTAAAAGTTAAATTTTGGTTATTATTAAGATTCTCTTAACGTGTTTATTGTCTTGTTTCTGCGGTGCGAATATATGTGTATCATAATAGATTGTAATGCATATTTCATTTAATATAATTAAAGTGCTCTTTGCGTTTGCCAATTACTTTCTCACTTCCTCAGCGATAGGTCTTTTTTTTTCTCATCAATAACCTTATCCTCGCTCGATACAGCTATTCTAAGATATTTATATTTCACTATATGCTCTATCATTTGGTTTTTATCTCAAATTTGTACCTATGAAATTTATAATATCTAATATCTGTTGCTTTCATATGAAACTGGAATAAAACACTTGGTAGATAATGTTTATTCGTTTTAAACCAAAATATTATGAAACGAATTGGGGATATTATATTACCCAAACTAAACCGCTTGTCTACAAAAATAAAATCAAGAAAATATGATACGACCGAAAAGACTAATGACTTTACAGCTAATTGCCACATAAATATCAATGTATAACGCAGATATTATGACGATTGTATACATATAAGACAAATAACGATAAATGTTACAAATAAAGGTTAAAACATGCTTTTCAATTCGCAGTAAAAGATTTAATAGAGTTCAGCACACAACATAAATTCGTAACAAAATTCATATACCAGTAAACGGTACTCGAGACAGCAGCAAAGTAATTTTGGCAACAAATATGTAGGTTGTACTTTACACCATTGGAATCATAGCACCCGCTATGGAAAATGGTGTCTTCTTTGACATCCAGCAAACACAAATGTGAAATTAGGAAAGATTAATGTGAAATTAGAAAAATTCAATGAACCGTTGATCAAATATTCACTATTATATACTTAATTAACAATGTTGGGAATAAGAAAAACATTAAGCTAGTTTGCAATGCTTGAGAGCATTGCCCGGAAAGCAAATACAGAAAATCTCACAGTTTAATAATTAAGGTCCTCATATTATAGGGACTTTTGACGATGAGTTTAACATAGTAGTGAGTATAATTATTAGTGAGAAAAAAACATTAATACATTCAATAGAAAAAATCGCAAAAAAGGGTTCTCCAAATCAACGATAATAAAAAAATATATGGCTATCATAAGAAGACTATCATAAGAAACAGAATAGGACATAATATTTCAATAGACCAGTATAACTTTGAAATGTTTCATCGGTCTAAATATTTGGGATTTAAGAGCACTTTTAACAAAAACACTACAAAAGAGAATAACAACAGAATACAAGCTGGCAATTGCTTTTAAGCAAAAAATTAAATCCAAAAATACATCCCGCAGTAAGAAAAATATAATTCTACGTATGTAAGTAAAACACGAACAATGAAAAAATAAAATAAGAGCCGATTGAGCATCGCAGAAAGAAGAATTCTTAGAGAAATATATAATTCTATTATGATTCAGATCACAAATCAATACAACGTGCAAAACTTTATCGTTGAGATTTAGTTTCTTGTACGACGGTGCAATTTTTATATACCTATGCGAAAATGGTTGCGTTTCGATTTAATTTGAGCTTCTTACCACTCCCTGACACGTGTTTCTGGGTCTTCCCGTCATCAGAGAGAGCTTGTAAGAAAACTCAAACTAAACCAAAACGCACCGGCTACTCGGCAATTATAGACAAAATAATTACCAGAGTATGCTACTAGAGACATCTAGTGATGAAAGATGAAGTTAAATGTGTCGATAGCAATTAAAGTAAATTGTATACTCACGCTTAATCAAGCCATTAAGAGCGATGCTGGGAATATTTATATTCCACTAAGCATCAACAATTTACCCATGTAAATTACTATCTTTCTTGTACTCATTGCGTCGAGTAAGGACGATAAATATTTATCGTCCTTACTCGACGCAATGAGTACAAGAAAGATAGTAATTTACATGGGTAAATTGTTGATGCTTAGTGGAATATAAATATTCCCAGCATCGCTCTTAATGGCTTGATTAAGCGTGAGTATACAATTTACTTTAATTGCTATCGACACATTTAACTTCATCTTTTATATACCTGTTTGACCTTAGCATTAGTTCCCGGTCGTAAAACACTTCTGACTAAGGGGAATCTTTCTAGCAATCCTGATGTAATCAATACCTGAGTTTTACTTACATTGTCTTATATATGTATATATCCTGATTTTAGTAGTATGTATTACACTTCTGGATTTAAAAGTGTTATGAGGTTATACATATATCAGTTTGCTACCTGAATTTTCCCTTTTGTCTCTTATGTGACAACGTTATCTGCGATATCTAAAACGCTCAAATTTTTTAAAATTATATGGGTCTATTGTTACGTTGTATGCCCTATTTTACATCGTCTCTTTTGTGTGTTAATGAACATTTATTTGGTTTTCTCGTTACTATTATACCGTTTTTTTTTTCTGGTAATAGCATTATTCTATAGTATTCTAATATTTAATCTATGGAATAAATCAGGATAGCGGATAGATATTCTTTACTTTCTCGGAGAAATTATATTGTAACACACAAAAACCCTATTAAATTGCCAAAAACTTCCTTGCATATTCTACTTACTTATGAGGGGCAGCAGCAATATCAGTACCATAATATTGCATATATTCCTGGACTGGCTAATCGTTGGATAATAGGAAGTATGAATGTAGCAGTTTTAATGGTTTAGTGACTGCTTGCTAAAATCGGGGAGCAGATATATCAGTACCAAGTTAATGTCTATAGGAGTTGCGGATACATTTTCTGATACTATAGAAGTCGCAAGTACAGTTCCCATGTATTTTGTGAAAGATGCATAAGGTATTTAGACATCGTTTTTTGTAAAATTAATGTTTTAGATTTTCAGATGTATAAACTTGACGTTCATTAATTTGGACTCATTTAGTTTAGGTTTCCAATTTTAAGTACATATGAATTTTATTTAATAACAGTTATAATTTTTTTGCTGCTACTTTGCTGTTGTCAAATACTGTGAGTATGACAGTGTCATTTCCAACTATGACCATGTAGGTATACTATTTGCAGGTTAAACTCCCATGCTATACTTTAGCAAAGGCCTAAGCTATGTCAAAAAAGACTAGCACAATTTTTTTTTTCTAAAACGTGTTTCTCAACAAGTTTCTCACTTAGTTACCTATATCGATAATTCTGTATATTCAATTAATCATAGGATATTTTTTATCTCTGAATAAAAATTATCGGTTTGGAATCAGCTCTTTTCTTTTATTATGGGTATCATTAACTTAAGGTGGTTCTTAACTAGCTGTTTCTCAAATAGTTTTAACATTACTGATTTAACAAATATGAACAATTTGTTATATATTTTGAAAAATTTGATTCATTTATTTTGAAAAATTATGTATATATGCAAATCTCACCATATTTACTGATTCTTCATCATCATTCTCTTTGCCTTTATCCCTTTACTCCTTATCCTTATATACAGAGATATCTTTCTATCTTTCGCCATATCAAGATGAATTTCTTTCATACACATATTTCTCCTATTCGTTTCCCGTCATCTCTTTTTCAGTCTTTCTCTCCTACTACTTTCTGGGACCTGGAAAACCAGAATCCTATGTATTGCATGACTCTCGTGTCGACGATCAACATGCCCTAACTATCGTAACCTATGCTTCCCCATTTTTACATAGATGAGGTGCTGCGCCTAGACTTCTGCTAATATTTTAATTTTTAATTTAATATTTTCTTTTTAAGCCACCCATCCATCTAAGCATTGTCATTTCGTTCAAATGCATTCATTGTTCTTATTTTTTTAACTGTCCAATTACGGTTTTATAATCGTTTTATGGAATTTACCTTTCAGTTTTGTAAGAACCTTTCTATCACACAAGACATCACTTGCTTTGTAACATCAAATCTAGATTCCTACCTAAAACGATTTTTTTTTTCAATAATTTCACCAGTCAACATTACAACCTGATTTAAAGTGAAGTTGAAGTTAATTTTTAAATGCACACTTTAGATACTCTGGTTTTGTCTTCCTTAGTACCTTTTTGCTCAAGCGCCCATCTTCATTGTCTCAATCATTAATTGAATTCTCTCTCCTTATCTCTTACTAACACCACATCGTTAGCATACATCAGGCACCATAGAATATCTCCTTGACATGTTTTCGTTAATTTTTCCAACACTAATTAGAAGAGAAAAGGGATTAGCACTGACCCCTGATGCAATACTATTCTTAAATTAAATTTATCAGTCTTACCCTCACCTGTTCTAACATTAGTTTTCCATTACTTGCCTTATGATAAAAATTGCATCCGTTGTTGATTTGCCTTGCGTGAATTTAAACTGATTTTCTAATATTTTTATTGGTTGGTAAGTTGACTTTCTCTCTTTTAAAAGCATTTACTAACAGTGGCCATACCTAGTGCTACTGCTAATTCCAGTATATTATCTGCTGCTTTATTTCTAGTTCCAATGCCGTATCCTCCATCTATATGTTCATTTCCTCTGTCTAATTAGCCTATATTAGCGTTGAAGTTACCTTCTATTATGAGTCATTTCTTAATTGGAATATTTCTAAGTCTACCACCTAACTGATCATAGAAAGCTTTTCTTTTATCGTCACCTATTTACACATAGCGACATGGATTATGCCTGGAGGAACAACCGCTAACCAAATTGATCATGTCTTGATAGACAAACGGGCCGCAACAAGCATACAAGATGTGAAAAGCCGAAGAGGAGCATGCTGCGGATCTGACCATCTTCTAGTACAGATAAAATACAAATGCAGAATTCAGAGAAACAGAAAAGAAAGACAGGAACAAAGAACAGAACAGCTAAATATACAAAAATTTAAACAACAAGATGTCACACAGAACTATGAAAGAGAAATAACAGAAACACTGACAGCACTAGGTACCGAAGAACATTGGGAAGCAATCAAAACAAAAGTTATTGACGCAGCAAGAAAAATCATAGGCAAGAATAAGAAAAATAAAAAAAGGGAATGGTTCAATGACTAGTGTAATAAGGCCATACAAAAAAGAAATGAAGAACACAAGAAATATATGGAAAGAAGAACCAGAGAAAGAAGGGCAAGTTACCAAGATTCAAGACGGAGGGCAGATAAAATATGCCAAACAAAGAAAAGAAAATACGAAAACGGAATATACAGAAAATGGAAGAAAATGTTCAGAGCAACAATATAAGACAGGCGTACAGATATCTACGCAATTTAAGAGAAGGATATAAACCTTGAACAAATCTATGCAGAAATCAAGAAGGGCAAATAACCAGTGGTCCAAAAGAAATAAAATCAGTTTGGAAAACCTATTTCCAAACTCTTTTAGGGAAACAAGAAAATGAAGATCATATTGACATGCATCACAATGAGGGAGACACCGAAAATATAGAACCCCCAACGATAGAAGAGGTAAAACAGGCAATACGAGCACAAAAGATCAATAAGGCTCCAGGTATTGACAACGTCCCACCTGAGCTATATAAATTAGGTGGCGATCACCTAGTAGGACAAATGCATGTGCTCATGAACAAGATTTGGAATGATGAAAAGATCCCTAATGATTGGAAAACCGGGATTATATGCCCAATTTATGAAAAAGGGGATAAACTAAAATGCGAAAATTATCGCGGCATAACCCTCTTGTGCACGGCGTACAAAATTTTTACTTACATACTAAACAAACGACCGGTTTCTGAGAAGGAAGATCTACAACTGACCAACTATTCACAGTGAAACAAATCTTAAACAAATCGTGGGAATACGACATTGACGTCCACAACATATTCATAGATTTCAAACAAGCCTACTACTTAATTAATTGGAACAAGTTATATCAAATATTGCAGAGCTTTAATATCCCCCAAAAATACATCCGACTGGTAAAAACAACAATGGATTCGCCAATAGCAACTGTCAGAGTCCAAAATTAGCTCACTGAAAATGTTACGATAGCCCAAGGATTAAAGCAAGGAGACGGGCTTGCACCGACACTATTCAACCTGACCTTGGAATATGTGATAAGACAGCTGATTATTGGAAGAGGTAATCTCCTAACAAATAAATCAATACAGATTGCCCTATGCCGATGATATCAGCATCATGTCTTGCAGAACAGAAGAGGCGGCAGAAATATATTCACAATTAAAATCAAAGGCAAAAGAGACCGGACTAGAAATAAATATTCAAAAGACAAAAAAGTTAACACAGGCAAGAGCTAAGGGAAACAGACGCACAGTTAAATTAGAGGACGATATTAAACGGTAGAAAGTTTCATATATTTAGGAGTTACATTAAACACGGATGGAACAGAAGAGCCAGAAATCCAAAGAAGAATAGTAAAGGGAAACAAAGCTTATTTTTCACTCGATTATGTGTTTCGCTCCAACAACACACATTCAAATCAGGGTCTACAAAACTATTATCAGACCAATAGTATGTTATGTACTCTCAGCTGACTGGTTTTTTCCTCTCTCACTTTGAGTTTTTCTTTGCTTCTTTGCCGGCAAAGATAACACTTTTCTATTTATCACATTGTTTTATCTGCACTAGAAATACGTCACATTTGTGTTAGACACATGTCTTACCTATGAGTTTTAGTGAAGTAAAGTTTCTTTATCTCTAGATATGCCCTCAATTTTTATAAACATAATTAGAATAGGTTGTCCTAAAAGGTTCGATTTGACAAAATCATATTGCACGGGTGATTGAATAATTAGCCAATTAATTAGTTAATCATTCTCCAGGGTACGTCCGATTGCAATGGTCTCATTAGTACTTTAATCTTCGTGAAGCCTCCTTCTTTTGACCCCTTAAGTAATGGCTTATCATTTACTTTTTATGAAAAATTTAATTTTTATATACAGCCTATTACTATTCGACGATATTTCGAATCAGATTTGTGTACTAATAACTGTAGGTAATAAAGAATCTCTTTATGCAGAGTAAATAAGTTTGTAATTTCAGTCACAAGTCGTTTATATGGATAATAAACAGTTAAAATAAGTGTTCAAAATTTTAACTACCTATATCGGCGCTATTGATCTTGACAATGGCTACTTAGACATAGTATTTTTTAGTATGTAATATATTCTGGATCATATTACATACGTGCTAATATGCTGTACTAATACTGTTGAGCGATATTGATATATTTAATGTATGGAGGATATACTGTTCCCATTCCTATTTACTATGCACGTGTTTAAAAATAATATTTGAAAAAAATATATTGAAGGGAAGTACTTTTACCTATGGTAGCGATAATCAAATTTATTTCTTACACTTTAACGTTTCGTGGTAAAAATGAGTTTGTGTGAAAATAATGGTAATTAAATAGGTGCTTTGGAATATTTATTGAGTTCAATCTAACTTCAAGATTGGTATAATAAATTATTTATCCCTACAATATGTGATGAATTTATTTCTATTGTATTGAAATATCTGCAACTCATAAGAGTGAACAAATTACAGAAAGCGAAATTTTACTCTCTAATTATTGATTCAACACCTGATATAGATCAGCGTACCGTCATTCTTCACTATGTTCTTTTAAGTGGTATAAAAGAGGGATTTTTGAGATTTGAGACTCATCAAACTGATGGTTCGGTAGTCACTACATCTTTTTGAATTTGCTTTTTTAGGTATCGTCACAAAAATCGACAGCCGCCAATCCGTTGGTATATAGCCAGTTTCATAAATTTTATTAAACAGATGAAGGAGAGATATTTTACCTGAACTTTGGAAGCACTTTATTATTTCACTCGGTATTTCATCTGGTCCCGTCGCTTTTCGGGTCTTTGCTAATCGTATTGCTTGTTCAATTTCGTCCATAGTTATGTCAGGTCCTGTAACTACTTCGTTAATTTTAAGCTCGGGCCTTTCATCACTAAACAGTTCCTCAATATACTCTTTCCATCTGTCTATTTTATGCGAATTAGTGATAGTCGATTTTCCGTCTCTATCAACGTTGTTATTTGCCTGTTTTTTGTTCTGACCTGTCAGTTGTTTTATTTTTTTATACATATTAAATTAATCATGTTTTCCCTGTAATTCTTCAATTTCTGAACATTTGTTTTCGAAGTATGTTTGTTTTGCAGATTTTATTTTAGTCCTTATCTCTTTATTAATTACTTTATACATTTCTACGTTTTGGTTCTTAAAATTGCGTCTTTTTTCGATCAAATTCAAAATCTCATCGTTCATCGACTTTTGCTTTTTTGACTGCTCTCTTTTAAGTTTGGAGTTGAGTTGCTTATAATCGTTTTGATTTGGTTCCAATGATCCTCGATGGATTCTTGTTATTTATAATTATCAAAATTGCTCTCTAAATTGTTTGCAATCATCTGGCTATTGTTTCTAATAAAATCCATAAACAGTTTGTTATAGGATCGTTGTTGCTTTATCCGTTTAAGTTTTAATTTTATTTCTGCTAACAACAGGTTGTGATCAGATGGAACATCGGCACCAGGAAGAGTTTTTACAGACTTTACTGCATTTCTGTAACGCTCACTGATAGTTATGTAGTCAAATTGATTTCTGACGATATTACGGGGAGTGTTTGCTGGAGATTTCCATGTAAATAATCTCCGTTTAGGTAGTTTGAAAAAGGTGTTCTTTATACATAGGTTATGTTCTTTGCGGAGCACAGAGCCACGTTCTCTGTCGCTCACGTGGGTAACTCCAATCTGGCGCGTCCATGTCGCTGGGATTGGCATCTATCATTTCAGTAGGCCGGAGTGAATACATGGCCAAGTCCAGATCGGGACAAAGTTCTGTGGGGTATAACACTGACCCCTACCTAGGGATACAGGTGAAGACCACAACGGTAGGCACGGCGGAGAAGAAGATCTTCGGTGCGACGTGGATGGCGGAAGTGGCATCCCTGGATTTTAGGGATGGTATAAAATCAAACCGATAGTTATAGTTATACTTGCAAAATTACAACTAAACACCCGTTACTCCATAAAGATCATTCAAGTCTATGCACCAACATCGAGTCACGCTGACGAAGAAATAGAACAGTTCTATGATGACTTGTACACAGCCGTTTCAGAAGACCAAGAACATTTTACGGTAAAATGTGGCGACTTTAATGCCAAAATAGGAATAAGCACTGATCCAGATGAAAATGCCCTCGGAAATTTTGGCACACCAGATAGAAACGAAAGGGGCAAAATACTCTTAAATTTCCTATTAGAAAACAATCTATATTTAATGAATAGCTTCTTTTATAAGGAAATCCATAGAAGATGGACTTGGAAGAGCCCCGATGGTAAGACAAAAAATGAGATCGACTTCATCATCACTGACAAAAAACATATAGTCAAAGATGTTACAGTCTTAAATCAATTTAGAGATTTCTCAATACAACAAGAGAAGACGTAAATAACCTAAACGAAGAAATAGTAGATACATTAACACAAGCTCAGGAAAAATCTGGCTTTAAACATAGAAAAGAACAAAAAATTAGTAAAGAAACGAAACAAAAAATGGAAGACCGTAGAATGCTCAGAAGTCAAGGAAATGTTGACTCACAAGATACAAACAGCATCAATAAAGAAATCTCTAAAGCCATCAGACGAAATATTAGAAAATACAACAAGAAAATTATAAAAACTATAGAAGACAACAAAAGCATGAAACCATTGAGGAGAAAAATGGAAAATGGCAAAAAAGAAATCTTCCAACTTAAAGACAAAAATTGAAATATTATCTCAGATAGACCAAGCATATTACATACAGTAGAAAGTTTCTATGAAACATTATATAAAAGTCAAGTTATTCCAGAGCTCATCGAACAACCAATACAAAAGGTATATAATGTAGGATCGGAAGATATACCAGATATATCACGAGAGGAAATTCAACATGCCCTCAAAAATATGAAAAATAACAGAGCTCCGGGGGAAGATGGTGTAGTCATTGAGACAATTAAACTAGGAGGTTCACTTTTGATGTCCCGAATCCAAACACTTTTTAAACTATGTCTGCATAGTGAAAACATTCCAAGTACATGGAAGAATTTGGTTACAATCCTCCTCCACAAAAAAGGGGATAAATCAGATCTCAAAAACTATAGGCCAATTAGTTTGCTTAACCACCTATACAAGCTCTTTACTCGAACACTGACAAACAGATTAGAAGCAAAATTCAATTTCTATCAATCAGAAGAACAGGCAGGATTTAGAGCGGGACACGGAACAAACGACCATTTGCAATGCCTTAAAACTCTAGTTGAAAAGTCTATCGAATATAACAGACCCCTTGCTCTTATCTTTGTCGACTTCCACAAAGGATTTGACACAGTCGAAACAGTTGCTATTTTAAAAGCACTATCAGAATGCAGAATAGATCACAGGTATGCAAATATTATTCGAAATATATACGATAATGCAACAACAACCGTTAACCTCCACTGCATAACTGAGAAGATAAAAATTGGCAGAGGGGTACGGCAGGGAGATACCTTGTCGCCAAAACTATTTATAGCAGTTGTGGAGTACGCATTTAAACGGCTAGAGTGGGAATCAAAGGGTATTAGCATTGATGGAAAGATATTCAATCATCTCAGATATGCCGATGATATTGTTCTCATAACAGACAACTTAGGAGAAGCCAGAGTTATGCTACAATAACTACAGCAAGTAACCCAGAAAGTCGATTTAAAAATAAAATATGGAAAAACAAAAATGATGACCAATCTCGTCCCCAATGAGCTAATAGAAATCGAAAAGTCGCCCATAGAACTTGTGGAAAAATATGTGTATTTGGGTCACGAAATAAGGTTAACGCGAGATAACCAAACATGCGAGCTACTTAGAAGAATAAGTCTGGGTTGGGCTGCATTCGGAAAAATGACAGACGTATTTAAAACAAATATACCGATCCATTTAAAAAGAAAAGCTTTTAACCAGTGCGTTCTACCAGTCCTCACATACGGAGCAGAAACCTTAACTCTCACAAAAACATCAGCCGAAAAATTAAGAAGGACACAACGAAAGATGGAGAGATCAATGCTTGGAATAAGCTTAAGAAATAGAATAAGAAACGAGGAAGTTCGTAGACGAACCGGAGTGGAAGACATTATCGAACATATTACAAGGCAAAAATGGAGATGTGCAGGACATGTTGCAAGAATGAAAGACGACAGTTGGACAAAAAAATTGCTTAAGTAAAGACCACGGACTGACAAGCGAAGCCGAGGAAGACCCCCAACGCGATGGACCGACGACCTCAAAAGAATCGTGACCAATTGGATAGCAGAGGTGCAGAATAGAAGCAGATGGAAAAGTCTAGACGAGGCCTATGTTCAACAATGGACAACTCAGGGCTGATTGATGATGATGATGTTCTTTGCAAAATCTGAGAAATAATCTCCTCTTTAATTTTTCTCGCCCAGTCCATAACATCTAATAATGTTACTTTGTCTGCCTTTTCCTATCTTAGCATTAAGGTTACCCATCAGAATAGTAAGATCTCTAGTCTTGAGTTGGTCAGTGAAGGTCTTTACATCGGCGTAGAATTTTTATGTTCTTCCAGTTCACTTTCCGCTGTCGGTGCATACACTTGTATTAAATTTATATTTCTGGGTTTCGCGTTCAACTGAATCATTATGACCCGTTCAGATACCTGGCATATCGCCCTGTCACATTTGCTAACATCTTTTGTGACTATGAATCCTACACCATTACGATGATAATTACTGTCTTCTCCTGCATAATACACTTCATGATCATCCACATGGCATTGGCCAGATCGGGGCCATCGCATTTCACTAATACCCAGAATTGATATTTGCAGTCTTCTCATCTCATTTATGGCATTCTGTGTTTTTCCGGGTTCATATAAACTCCGCACATTCCATGTGCCTATTCTACAGCTTTTTTCGATATCAAATTTAACCGTTGTAACGACCTTCTTCTCCGCCCTGGATGCCGTTGTGGTCTTCATCCATAACCCTGGAGAAGGGACCCTTAACACATACTAGTTTCTTGGGCCAGGAAACACCTGGAATCTGCGGAAGCCAGGGATTGATTCACTTTCCCTGATAGGACTGTCCAAAAAGGAGTTCCTACCCGCTATCCGCGAATCTCTATATACAGCAGTTTTAATATATTAAAATGAGTGAGTTTATTATCTAAGGGGATGTCATATAGTTTTTAGAGAAATTCCCTTTAATTTAAAATTTAAGATTTATAAATTATTGTAATTTAAATTTTATTAATTTATGAAACAAATATTGCACGTCATAAACTGTAGCAATCAGAAAGTTACTAAGATCTCCCTGCTGTACAGAGTTTTCTATAATTTTATGTGGTAACAAATATTAGAGTACTACTACTTTCTTAAACTGTTACACGAAAACTCCACTCGATATACGTACATTTATATGATAAATGTTTCAGTCCGATGCATTAAAAGAAAATACTAATGCATAAAAATGGAAACTTTCCAAGTTTATAATAGACGCTTACTTAAGTTTAAAAATAATTAAAGCAAGTAATATAAATTACTACCTTGCCTATTAAACATAAAAGTAATATAAATTTATATTTCGGTTAACAATTTATATTATAAAAATTTTAACTACGTTAGCCAAGTATCTATGAAATTCCTCGATGCCTAAATTGATGAATATTAATATAAATTTCAAGTCCCACAATATACCTGCTGTAAAATTTCAAAATCTACGACTAATAAAATTATTGGCAACATTGCAGGAGCTTAGTTTTGTACCAGACAAGGTGTATACGGATCCCAAAAATGTTTTAACGTATTACGGAGCCTACTTGATCCTATGCGTTGGTCGGAGTCTACATAAAGCGCTACTTAGATAATAATATACTCGGTGTATATTCTCCTAGAGTTCGTATAACACCGTTTTAGTACGGAGCCCACATTATCGCTAGATCTATATATATATATATATATATATATATATATATATATATATATATATATATATATATATATATATATATATATATATATATATATATATATATATATATATACATCCCACTATCCTTTAGAACTCTTTTCACGTTGCAGTAATTTAGCATCACCAAGAACTGCTATCATTTTCTATTTATAAATTGTGTATGTTCGTTTAGGGTACCTTTGTAGGCTTGGCACTGTTGTCGGTTTTTTAATATTCCGATTTTTTTTATATATTTAATTTTTACATCAAACCTACGTTTTAACATCGAGCGGTAAAATCACTGTATTTGGCATCATTTTAGAGCCAGTAGATGTTGCCGGTATTAATCCTTAAAATAATATTTTAGATACCTAAATATCGATCGGTTGTTTGGGTCAAGTTCGAATGACGACATTGAAACTACCTGCTCACAAGTTGCAGTCTCAACAGGTTTTTTTCTTCGTTTAGATGTTATATTTATTTAACCTAGATATTTTTGCCCAGAGAATCGTGTAGGGGAATATTTTACATAAATTTTAATTTACAACCTGTTTAGTCGAAGCTATCGATGAATAGTTTGAGATAAATATTATGGTTTTATGGGATTAAGGCCTTTATTATTGGTTGTGATTGTGATAATGTTTGAAATTTTGATTTCCATTCCGGAAATCGTTCTCAAACAACGTTTTTCTGTACAAAATGTGTATACACATGTTTACATAATTAGTACAATAAACAAAGCTATTGTAAAATAATAGTGGAAATCAAAACGTTAAATATTAGTTAATTAAAAATGTAATTTTCATCTCAATAACGACCAATAATTGTGGCTTAATCACATAAAAAAATAATATTTGACTAAATAAAAAATCTTATACAGAAATTTAAATTCTAAATAGTATGAGGGGTAGCTGACGAAAAATTCGTAAAGACGTACAGTTGATTTTGCTTTGTTTTTTTAAACAATCTTAAAAGGCAAAAAAAAAATAATTTTTTGCTTATAAAACGTTTTGTATACATTCTAAAGAAAAATAATTCAAATAATAGTTGTAGACCATAAAAAGTTTTTTATGTAGAGAAATACCAAATTTAAATACATAAATAATTGATATAATTCCAAAAAACCGTAAACTCTATGATATTATGTTTGTAGTAATTTATAAATAATGTTAATAACTTTGTTTTTGGCCTAACGACAGGCAATTATGGCAATTGATGAGTTATTAAAGTGTGCTAAATATCAAGCAGATCAAAAAATATTTTACAATTTGTTTATGACAGAAAGCGATTATTTAAACAACTGTACTTGTCCAAACAGTATGACTCTACAAGTATTTTGTAACTTGCAATCGATTCTTTTCGCTTTTAGTTTTAGGGTATATTAAAAAAACTTTAACATATTATTAAATTTTTTATTAAAAACCAGTTTGAATAGGGGACTTTTTAGTTTTTAGACCACTTCACGTTTTTTCAGTTTCTTTGACAAGTGAGGATTATCTATTCGCTTATTTCTTAATATGGGCTATGAGCAATTATCTAGTCAAGTCAACACTATTATAGAAGTTACCCATACTTTTTTAGTAGTCATTCAGACGGTTTATCTTAATTGTCCCCATATGGAACATAAGTCCGAGAAAAGTCTTAAATTCTGTTTGTGTTGTTTCTTTCCAAAACGCAATCCTCGATTTTTCTGACCGACTTTGTGCAAATATTTCGTCAGAGTCAATCAGAGTCAGTTCCACCATTCATTTAATCTACATCGTCCTCGCCAGATGCTTCTAACAATGATTGTAATTCAGCAGTGGTCAATCTACGTTTATATTCACATTTAGCTTTTTTAGATGTCGAAGGCACATTATTTACATCCATCTTTTTATAAATACTATAACTCACTTTTACGGAGGTAATTAACAATTAAAATGTTCTACTAAAACTATCAACTTACGACTTCCAATACTATAAGGCCACTTGAGGTATAATACGTTTTTACTCAATAATAGTTCCTGTATAAGTAAAATTGTTTTTGAATGTGCTCCATTGAAGCACACTAGACATATTCCAGTTTTGCCATCACATTCTTCAGAGTATGTTTTAACTTTTTTAACTTTTCTATCGTCCTTTCTACTAGTCATGCTTCTTCTTAAAATTTTGTTACATCTTGTACACTTTCTTCTCTTTGTATTATCTACATCGCTTTGCCTGAGATGGTATTTTTGGGTGTAACTGTTCGTGAGGGTTACAACATTTCTTTATTTGCAAATGCCTTCGCGAACTCCAGTCTGAACTCAAGGATAGGTTGTCGCTTTTTTACGTTTTCTATTATTTAGCAACTAAGCATTTACTACTGCGGTATTAAATATTAATTCCACTGCCACTTTCCGGTACCACTTCAGAATTTTGCGTATTGGGCTTTGGTAAGAAGCCACTTAATCACTAAAATCAACACTCTTTTTCACCAAGTTATAATCGAGAATAGTTTGTGGTTTTAGTACTTGTGTATAATTTTTCTTTTCATCTGATTAAACCAAGATATAACTATTATGTTTAAATGTTGTAAGGATTAAAACTGGTCTTTTGTCGACCCATTTTATTACTTGTAAAATCAATAATGGGGTTAAGTTTCATCGTGAGTAACTGGTTGCAATTTTTTTAATCGAGATTTTGGTTGTACATGTTTTTATAGTAAAACATCTGCACATGAATAATTCGTTTCTTGAACAATGATTTCAATTCATCGACCATTAGTCTAAAATAAGGTTTTATTACGTCGTCCGGAATATTATAAACTGGTTCTTTTTCACAAATATATTAGAAATATGGTTTACATTCTATATTTAGAAAAATCTTTTACTGCAACTCTTGTTCCCATAAGACCGTATGTTATAAATAAATATATTCCTATAAGAATTATCTTGAAAGATGAAAAAAATACAATAAAAAAGTGCAATATTAAGTGTTATTTAAAAAATAATAAGTCATTCACGGGCGTACAGTTAAAAACAAAAGTTTTCAGTGTTCTATTGCTTGATTATTATTATCTGGTATTCTGAAAATGTTGACATTTTTTCCTGGTCTGATCTCCCTCAACTAACGTCATCTTTCTTAATTGGTGGGTTGTATTGATCAGGTCTCTTTAAGTGTTTTGTTGCTATCCATAGTGAATGATCTTCTTTAGACAATGTACTAATGTAGTGTTCAAATGTGGCATTGCGTACATCATGTAGCGCTCATCTTAATTGTCTGATTATCTACCTCTTGCTCTTTATTTTTCGACTATTAGTTGTATAATATAATTCGGAGTGTTATTTGTCTTTTCTTGATTTGGAATTGTTAATCGTGTAGCTCCATATGAAATAGGAGGAGATGAAAACGGCAGCATATTCATCCATAAAAAAAAGGAAACATATAGATATCTGAAACAACTGTTTTATGTTATAAGAGATGAAATAGTCCGAAATTACCAAAACAGGTGAACAGGGCACTATAAAGAGGAAGTAAAATTAGCTATGAAACAGTTTGAATGAGAAAAAGAAGTAAGCTTAGACCAAATACCAGCAGGAATTATTCAACTGAAGAAAAAAATTAAATCGATAACAATATTCACTCCATTTACAGAAAAGGCGGTGACCCGCAATTATTTTAAGAACTTCTTTAATAGCCTCCAGTCAACAATTTCCTAACCATGTTTAAAAAACGTACGGAATGCACTGTATATACTAACCCAAGTCGTCAACATACTTGTTGTTGCAGTTTTATGTGCATTTATGTTTTATTGCATGTATTACGATCAACTTAAAGGTTATGCACGACTCCTATTGTATAGGTACACAGGCAAGCACACGCGGGAGAAAAAAGATTTGTCATACCGTTACAATATGTCAAATTTTAACGTTGAATATTTTATGGTCCCCTTTGGGTTATAAAACGAATGATCGACTTTTTCTCGCACAGATCCCTGCTATGTAACTTTACAAAGCGAGTTTGCTGGGTATTAAAGAACCGTCTATGGCATCATATAATTTTACGCTAATATTTCACGTTCTGCGACGCATTCCACGTTTGACACATTGTCTTTTTTAGTTGTCTGTCAGTCTATTTGTTAAATCCTATCTCATTCTCGTCACAGCGTCAAGGAGCAGTAAATGTGTATACTGAACGGGAGGCATATGTCTAACAGTGAACGTTGGAGATTTTTCGAGTTTATCATATCTTCTTCTTTATTAAGTGCCTCTGCTATCGCAGATTGGATATCATTAGGGCGATTCTAATTTTATTTACTGCTGTTTTGAATAATTCGTTAGTGGTACAGCCAAACCACTCTCTTAAATTTCTCATCCAGGACATTCTTCTACGGCCTGGATTTCTGCGTCCTTGGATTTTTCCATGCATTATATTTTGTAGGAATGTGTACTTTTGTCCTCTCATCAGGTGGCCAAACTATTCAAGTTTTCTCTTTTTTATATTCAGTATAACTTCTGGATCGTTATTTATTCTGCGTATTACCTCTTCATTTGTAATTTTATCCACCCGACTTATTTTTAGTATACGGCGGTAGCACCACATCTCAAAGCTTTCAAGATTTTTAACATTCTTCTGTTTAAGAGTTAATGCCTCAACAACCGTAAAGCAAAGTACTGAATACATACTAAGTAGTTAACTAAAAGTGGACGTATGCAAAGAGATGTATGACGTAATCGTATGGTATTCGCTAATAATCCTGTCACGTAATATGCCACACACTTCTGTGCGTTAATTCGTTTACGCAACTAAGCCTCTTTTGACATAACATATATAGGAGCAAAGATATATACCTATAGTCCTTTTAGTGTTGATGTATTTGATTGTACGTCGTAGTATTCTATTAGTTAAATGGTACCATTTGAGGTACTTTACGTCACGATTGGACTAATAGGATCGAAGATACATAACTAAGGCCCTTTTGCCAAGCTACTCTATTTAATTTTTGTATCTCATTGTATTATATTAGTTAAATTCTATCATTTAAGGTACGAAACGTCATGATTGGACTAATAGGACCGCAGATACATAACTAAGGCCATTTTGACAAGCTGATGTATTTTATTTTTCTATCTTATTGTATTCGATTGGTTAAATCCTATCATTTGAGGTACTGTACGTCACGATTGGGCCACTAAAAACAAAGATACGTAACTAAGGCCCTTTTGACGTGATACTGTATTTGATTTCTATGTCATTGTATTCTATTGGTTAAGTGCTATCATTTGAGGTATCGTACGTCACGATTGGACTAATAGGACCGAAGATACATAACTAAGGCCATTTTGACATGCGTCTCCATTAAATTTTTATACCTCATTGTATTTTATTTGTCAAATCCTTTCATTTGAGGTACTGCACGTCATGATTGGACTAATAGAACTAAAGATACACAACTAAGGCCCTTTTGACATTGTTCTGCATTTGATTTTTCTATCCCATTGTATTATTTATGTTAAATCCTATCATTAGAGGTACTATACGTCACGATTGGACTAATAGGACCGAAGATACGTGACTACGGCCCTTTGGACATGTTGCTGTATTTAATTTTTTTATTTTATTGTTTTTAATTGGTTAAATCCTGTCATTTGAGATACTGTACGTCACGATTGGACTTATAGAAACGAAGATATATAATTAAGGCCTTTTTGACATGCTGCTATATTTGATTTTTCTGTCTTATTGTATTTTATTGGTTAAATCCTATCATTTGAGGTGCTGTACGTCGCGACTGGACGAATTGGAGCGAAGATACAATAGGTAGTTGCAATATATCATAACCCGTTACTTTTAACCAAACATGATGCCAGAATGATTTGTAGATGAAAAAAATATATATATATTCTTAAATTTACTATTTCGTCGTGGGTAATATTATATTCAACAACGATGCCAAATTTCTGATGCTAAAATGATTGATAATGAAAGTGGGATATACATTTTCATGTATATAATGGCAGCGAGTAAACGGTAAAACCCTGAACTAAAAATATATTATATTTTCACTGTACCATCATTTTAGACTCAAACATTTTCTGGAATAAACTTAGATAACTCAGTAAGGGATAAAAAGAGAAAGCGGATATTTTAAAATACCAACACGGTATCAAGACTCTAATCAATGAGATGGTTAAAATTCTTGTAACAAGTACGGGAAAAAAGTTATTAAGGTCTTGTAAAGTAGCGTCGATATACAGATGCTACTTTGCAAGACGATGCTAAATTGATGGTAAAAGCATAATGTATCGATGCGAAAATGATAGTAGGATGTATATATATATATATATATATATATATATATATATATATATATATATATATATATATATATATATATATTGAAATGATATTAACATAGGAGAAAGAAAAATAGTGTTTAAAAAAATAATTTATAAGTTATATACTAGATAATATTAGATATAAAAAGTATTTTGTTATTTTAATAAGTTATATACTATAAAATATATTTATGTGAGGGCATTTTTAAGAAATTAGCATATAATAAGTGTAAAAAGTTTTTTTTATTTATTATAATATTGTAAATATATTTAAGTGAGCCATGTGCATAGGCAACCAAAAATACCTACTCTGAATAAGTGACAGATAAATAATAGTTGCGAATGTAGAAGTGGGGTTATTTATTGGTTTGAAATGTTTAGTTTACATATAGTTACGGATTTGAAGTAGTGTAGTTGGATTTGAAGTAATTCTCTAGAACACGGAAGATAACCTTGTTTGCCAAATAGACTATTCGAGAAGATTCATGTATGCAGGTAGTAGAACAATTCTAATATGATTTCTTGCCAGATGGTTCTGGAACATTGAAAAGGTATAAATACTCGGTGATTTGGATTCAAGGAGGACAGTTACTATGAAGTGAAGTATAAAGTCAGTCAGTCAGTAAGCAATCAGTATATAGTTAGTCAGTTGGGGAGATTTTCAAGATAGTAAAGTCAGTATAAAGAAAAGAGGACACAATTAGTTACAGTTAGTGAAGTCAGTTGTTCAGCAAGTTCAAGATTAGTCAGTCAGAATTAGGAAGAAAGTATAAAGTATGCAATAATCAGTGATTTAGTATTAAAATTTGATAGCATTGGAAAGTATATTAGAAGAATATTGGTTGAAGATTGGAAGAAATTAAAAATTATATTATGATTGGACATTAGTAGAAATCAAATTATAATAGTTATATGGTGATTGGATATTGGTGTATTAAAAAGAAGAATAAATATAAATGCTATTAAGAAGGAAAATATTTTAAATTGGTGGAAGCGTATAATTGGAAAAAGTAATTTCACAAAAACAAGGACAACCGAAGCTGAGAACGAAGACATTGAGTGATGATTAAAATCTTTATTTTGGAGAACAGTTTCATTTAGGTATTCAGTGACAAAAAGGTAGAAAATTTTGTTAATATAATTTAATTAGTGTCATAAGAATTTCAATTTAAAAATAGTTTGTTTTAAATTTACATTATTAGATAAATATGTGTGTTTCATAATAGATATAATAAAGATAATTTCAAAAAGTGCTTACAAACTAATTCTTTGAGAACCGCGATAAAAACCATATATATATATATATATATATATATATATATATATATATATATATATATATATATATATATATATATATTATTAAAAAATACTCATTGCTCATTAAAACATCATTCACAAATAAAACATCATCACAATTTGGCGCCCACTGCGGTGGCTCTCTATTTAAAAGAATTAGTTTGGGAAGATAAGTGCTCTCATATAAATTAAATTTCATTAGAAAGAAAAAATTATAGATTTATTTTTAATTATATTTTAACAAGTAAAGTCTCAAAATGACTCAAGGAAAGAAAGGTACAAGAAGAAAAAAGAATGAAGAAGATGTGGAAGTAGAAATACAACTTGTACAAGAGGAGATTTTAGTTCAAGTTCCACAAGATACTGCAGAAATGAATCCAGAAAGAGAGGAAAATGTCAATATGGCAGCTTTGATGTCATTAATGATGCAGATGATCAAGACAATGGAAGAGAATACGAAAAAAATGGAAGAGAATTCGAAAAAAATGGAAGATAATTCAAAAGAAGTCAAAGAAGACATAAAAAAAATGGAACAGAAATTGGAAGAGAATTATAGAAAATTAGAAAAGAAAATAGAAGATAATAATAATAAAATTGTAAAACAAATAGAAAAACGAATGGATAAAAAACTTGAAGCTGCAGAGAAAAAAGTAGCAAATAAAATAAAAAATATACGGAATGAGTACAAGAAAAGGATAGAAAATAAAAGGACAGAAGTAAATAGGATTATTCAAGATAATAAGATAGATATAGAACAAAAAATAGAGTTGCAGAAATGTAACTTAGAAGTAAAAATTAACGAAGACAGGAGAAAGACAGAAGAAAAATTATACGATATGCAACAAAATATCCAAATAAATAATAATTAAATAAGAAATGTGGAACAGAGAATAGATGATATTTCACAAATGAGAGACATAGAGAGACCTTACTTAAATTTAACAAATGAGACTGGGATTAAATTCTCTGGTAATATAAAAAATTTGCATCCTAGAGTATACATAAATAGTTTAAAACATAAATTAAGATTGGTGAATAATATTAATCATATTAAAGATTATATTAGAATGACACAGTGATAATGCGGCAACTTGGTTTGCCAGTATTGAAAATTATTTAGATAATTTTCAAACATTTGAAAATAAATTTTTAAATTATTATTGGGGTGAATTAGAGCAAGCCAAATTTAGAGAAATTCTATATTTTGGAAAGTATAATCACAATTTAAGATCAAATATGGTAGATTATGCATTAAAACTGATAACGGTTGCAAAATATTTAGAACCACCACTTAGAACAGTCTTAAATGTATCTAGACATTTTAATGCCGATGTTGTGCAAACAGTAACTGTACAAAATATTCAAACAATAGAGTTTTATTAATTTTATTCAAAGAATACAAAGAGGTAATATGACAAGTAATTATAACAACGACAGAAAAAACAATAATAACTTTCAATATAATAAGAATAATTATCATCAATATAGACACTCATATAATAATAATAGATATGGTGATAATTTACAAAATTTTAATAAAAATAACAATAATCAAAATAGACTGAATCTTAATAACAATACTAGTTATAATAGACAAAATTTTAATAACAATACTAATAATAATAGACAAGATTTTAACAATAGAAGAAATACAGAGCGACCTAACTATAAACAGACAGGTAAATTGTGTACGAAGGAATAGAAGCTGTGAAGATAGTGAACGAAATAGTACAAGGCAAGAAAATGTAAGTAGAAGTCATAGTAGGGAAAGGCACAGGACATTAGATCCAAGTGGTCAGACACAATCTGACAATTCTAACAATCAAAATTTTGTTCAGTAAACTTTCTGAATTACAAGTTAGGCCATTGCTATTATGAAAAAACTACTGAATTTATTTCTTTAGATGAAGATAAAATTATTGAATCTATTAATTTAATTTATATAAATGCTTTGGCCCAAAATAAAATGATTAAGGTTATGATAGATACTGGTTCAGAAAGTACTTTAGTCTCGGAGAATTTTATTTTTAATACATTAAAACTATCAGATATAATAAAGATTCCAAAAATTAAAATTGTTGGTGAAAATAATAAGAAGTTGGGTGAAATTAATAAACTAGCCAATTTTAAAATTAAAATTCTTAATAAAGAAATTAATATGCAAGGATTTGTTGTCAAGGATTTATGTGTTGATATATTAATGGGAAATGATGAATTGGAAAAGAAGAAATTAAAGATAGATTTTGAAGAAAAAATGGTAACTTTGGAAGGACAAATAATTAAATTTATGCAGAAAGATGAGGTGGAAGAAGGAATAAGAGTTGATAGGATATTGTTAAAAGAAAGTAATAATGTTTATGAAGAAGAAATCTATTGTGATGATAGGGAAATGTCCTAAAAGAATGTAAAGAATAATTGTAGTGAATATTTAAGGAATAGAAATTTTAAGCAGATGGATGCCTACGAGGTGGAGTGCGTAAAAATGGAAGCAAGGAATAATGAGTACATAATGAAGAATCATTTTATTTGTAAAGAAGAAGATGTGATAAAAGTTTTAAATTGCCCTGAAGAAAATAAATCAATAGTCGTTTCCATATTGCAGCAACACAAGGGACTTGTCAATAAAGAAAATAGAATTGCACAAAATTATAGCCATAGTATAAAAGTTAAAGAAGAAAAAGATTTTAAAACAAAATCATACCCAATACCATATAAATACAGAGAAGAAGTAAACAGAACGATTAATAATATGTTAGAAGATCGAATCATTGAGAAGGCAGATACACGTTTTATAAACCCTATAGTAGTAGTACGTAAAAGATCAGGTGAAATCAGGTTATGTTTGGATGCAAGGAATATTAACAAGATTACTGAAAAGCAATTTAAAGCACCAATGAGTATAGATGGAATACTAGAAAGAATTACAGGAATGTCATTTTTGAGTAGTATATCAATTCAAAGTAGTACCATTTGGACTTCAATCATCTTGCAGTGCTCTATTTAGATGTCTTCATGATATTCTGGATCAATATGAACATTTTGTAATTCACTACATTGATGATATATTAATTTTTTCTATAACGGCTGAAGATCATGAGAAACACCTAAAAATTATAATCAACAGATTAGACAAAGTTGGACTAAAAATAAATCAAGAAAAATGTACATTTTTTCAAAAAGAAGTAATATATCTAGGTTATAAACTTAACACTAAGGGAATCGAAATGGATCCAGAAAAGACACAGGTCATTCAAGAATATAAAACACCACACAATTTAAGAACTTTAAGAGGATTTATTGGAATAATTAATTATTATAAAAGGATGATACCAGATCTAAGTATAAAAGAAATTCCATTACTTGAACTGCTGAGGAAAGGTGTAAGATGGAGATGGGATCAGAGAAGAGAACTAGCATTCCAAGAAATCAAAAACATTTTTCTGTCAAATTTAAAAATATACCATCCTGAATACACAAAACCATTCATATTAAGAACAGATGCATCCATAGAGAGATTTTCAGGGGTATTATTACAAATACATGATGGTGTCGAATACCCAATACAATTCATTTCAAGAATTACAAAGCCACATGAAAAGGGTTACTCAGTTTCAGAATTAAAACTAGCAAGTATCATACACTGTGTCACAAAATTAAGATTTTATTTGTTGGGTAATGAATTTACTATAGAAACAGATCACCAAGCTTTAACATCTATATTAAATAACAAATATGGAAACAGTAGAGTACATCGGTGGAGTCTAATACTGAGTGAATATAGCTTTGAAATCAAATACATTTCTGGAAAATCCAACAAGTGGCAGATGCTTTGTCAAGGTTAGAAAATACATCACAAAAAGGGCAGCGAACAATAAAAATTGGATTAAATCAGTTAGTAGAAAGCACTGGATTATATTCTAAAGAAGAAATTAAAAGAGATCAGATCAATTTCAGTGAAAAACAAAAAGTCCTTAAGAAAGATGGAGTTTATTACAAAATAATAAATGGCATAGAAGTATATGTAATAACTAGAACTTTGGCATGGAAAATATTGAAAAATTTGCATAACAATTACATGCATATTGGTTCAAGAAAGCTATGGATGCTATTTAGGGACAATTATTTTGCAAAGAATGACATAAGTATAGCAAAAGAAATTACTACCCAATGCCAAATATGTCAAATAAACAAAGAAAAGAATTTCAAAAACCAGAACACATATAAATCTAATGTTGTATATGAAAAACTAAATACAGTTTCCATGGATTTCATTTCAAATTTAGTTCCCAGTCCAACAGGAAAAAAGCATATACTAGTGATAGTTGATTTATATACAAAATTTAATAAACTATAGTAGAAACCCTCAATTTAGAAGAGTGATATCATAGTTTAAACGCCGAATATCCTCAAATTTAAATGTATACAGCGGCCCTCTAAAACTGCCTGTTTTCTCGATTGCAATTTGCGTTTCCTCATAAGAAATTACAGAATATATAAAGTAGTATATTTATTTGTGCTTCTCTATAGTAGACTTGACCAGAAGTTGTCGTACAGTGTAGCCAATTCTTGTTCACAAGTAGTAATTATGGTCATACAAAACCTGTATTCTTCCACGCAGCGATTATTACCGTCATAAAAATACAAAAAAAAACCTGATTTTTTCAATAGTAAAAATTAAGCACAAAATTGTAATGCAATAAATTTTATTTATATGTTCCGTTTCGTCACATATTTAAATTTATAAAATAAAAATCGATATTTTAAAACAATATTTTCCAATCGTTTGGCAAGTTTGGAATTAGCGACGGAACTCCGTTTCAATTCATATCCACAGAAAGCCGTAAAACTAGTTTTTGTCGAGCGAGTGCCCATCAACAATAGTTCATTTACATTGGCGTTTTTGAGGGTAGGGTATTTTATGCGATAAGTTTGTGTTATTGATGAAACGTGTTATTGATAATACGAGTGTTATAGTTTGTCGTTTTATAGTAAATTTTTAGTTATATTCTGTGATTATTTGGTTTGAGTTTTATTGGAGTTGGACGAAAAACCGAGTTGTTCCAAGAATTCTGATGTTGATTCCAAAAATGAAATGCCGCAAAAGAGACGGAAAATGTTAACGTCCGAAGAGAAGGTAATAATACGAAACGTTTATGAAGGAATTGTCGGCAGAAAATGGAATTAAATGTTAGCCAAGCGGTCGACATTTGTAGTAGTTTAACAAAAGTATCCGTTAGCTGTATTTATCTTGTACTTAAAAATACATCGGAAAATAAAAAGCAAGAAAAAGGTAAAACTAGAGGTAGGAAAAGCATTGTTTTGGATAACGAGACAAGGAATATTATACGTCGAAAAATTCATTCATTTTATTTTCGGAGTGAAATTCCAACTGAAAAATATTTCTTAAGAGCTCGAAAACGATGACTCCTTACCCAAGATATCTCGTAGAGTCTTAACCAGGACCATGCGTGAAATGAACTTTCGATATGTAAAACTCAACAGAAAACTCTATTAGAAAAAAATAAAATTATTGTGCGGAGAAGAAAATATTTAGAAGAAATACGCAAAATTTGCAGCACTGGACGCAAAATATGTTATTTGGATGAAATCTGGATTAACCAAGGTTAGAAAAGGTCATACAGTTGGAAAAGTTTGGCAAGATTTAAATGTCAAAAGTAAACGCGAAGCATTTATAGAAGGCTGATATACAGGATTAAAAGCTCCATCAGGAAAGGGACGGCGTTTAATCGTCACCCATATAGGAAGTGATACAGGGATTCTTGATGATGGTTTTCTTCAATTTAAGTCGAAAAAAACAGGTGATTATTAAAGAAATTGAAAGGGAGGAGTCAAGAATGGCTTACTGAAAAGGGGATTGCATACGAAGAATCAATGCTCAAAATTTAGCTACTTGACATTGCACGGTTAAGGAAAATTGAATATCTTAAATATGCTGTAGATGAAACTGCGAAAGATTATGGTGTCAAAGTTTTGCGTCTACCACCTTATCATTGCGAACTTAATCCCATTGAACTTATCTGGGAGCAAGTGAAAGGAGAAGTAGCACGCAATAACAAAACGTTCAAATTAAACGAAATTAAGAAACTTTTGATTCAAGCAATCCTCCATGTAACTCCAGAGAAATGGGCTAAATGTATAGGCCACATAATTAAAGAAGAACATCGTATGTGGGAACTTGACACTCATATCAAAGTTTTACTAGAGCCAATTATAATTACACCAGGTGGTGAAGATAATGACAGCGATAGCAGCACTGCATCTTCAGGTTTAGACAGCGAATAATATTTTCTAATAGTTTAATAAGAACATCAGCATAAAAAAACCAAAAACAAAAAAACGAGAAGAACATAGTAAGTGTGTATAGTGTTTGTGTTTAAACACATCAAACATTATTTTTATTTTGTTTTTATAGAATTTTATTTTGTTTTATAGGATTTTATTTTGTTTTGTTTTATAGTGTTTAAGTGTTTTGTTCATTTTATTTAATAAGACAATATGGCTCTTGGCGAACACCCCTTTAAAAAAAGTATCGCGCCACAAGACTTACCTCTGGGGTGGTGTGGAAACTGTCTTAAAATTTGTTTTAAAAAAATTTCATTGTGTAACTCTTTAAGGACGGGTCACGTCAAAAGACGTTTTAGCGTAACTTCCGCGACAGCCGGTTGGTATCAGTAAACTTTCTGCAAAATTACTTCTTTTTAATAGCTTTTTGTTTGTGGCATTCTGTATTTTTAGGGGAATGTAGGGAATGAGCCACAAAATATTTATTCACATGTTTATTTATTGACGTTTCGATCTCTATATCCAGAGACCGTTTTCAATTATTCAAATGATAGTACTATTTATTTTCTATGGCTTTTCGCTTGCCGTTCTGTATTTTTAGAAATAATGTTGGGAATAAGCCACAATATATTTATTCAAATGTTTAATTTACGGACGTTTCGATCTCTATAAAGAGACCGTTTTGAAACATACAAATGACAGATATATTTATTTTTCTATAGCTGCTTGTTTGTGGCATTCTGTATTTTTAGGGAGAAGGTTGGACATAAGCCACAATATATCTATTTACATGTTTAATACATTGACGTTTCGATCTTTATTCCGTTTTTAAAGATAGAAAAAAAAAGAAAATAAACAATATAAGATTATAAAAATATATAATAATAAACAAATAAAATAAATATAACTATCATTTATATCTTTGAAAGCGGTCCTGGGATATAGAGATCGAAACGTCAGTAAAAACTTGTAAATAAATATATTGTGGCCTATTTCGAACATTAATATTTGAAAAATAAAATATAATTAACGTTAAAATAAATGTAAGTGTACGTCACTGGATTTCCAAACGGCTTTCCATTTCTGGGCCTTTAAACGATGACTCAATGTCTCAAATAGTGAAATTATACCATATATCCCTGCTCAAGAACAAATGTTAAAACATTGAAATTATATATTAATCAATTTTTCGAAAAAATAGGACCATTTAGAAATTGCATAATAGATAATGCTACATATTTTAAAAACCAAAAATTTCGGGCATTTTGTGAGAAAAAGGGAATCAACATTCATTTTACAAGTATCAGACATCCTCGGACAAATCCTGCAGAAAGACATATTAAAGAAGTTATAAAATATTTAAGGATAGTATGTCAGGATCAACATGAGTCATGGCAGCAACATATACCACAAGTAGAATATTTTTTAAATATTACACATAATTTAAATACAGAAGAAGTACCAGAATATTTAATGTTTGGACATATAGGAAACAGAAAATGGATTAGTGAATATAATCAGGATATGTTAGAACAAGTAATGCAGAAAGTGAATAACCAAATTAGGAGGAAAGCTGAAAAATATATCAGAAGACAAAATCTAAAAATAAAAAAACCAATCACATTTCAAAAAGGAGACCAAGTGTTAATTCATTCACTTAGAAAGAGTCATGTTAGAGGAAACCGTTGTAAGAAATTGCAACCAATGTTTGAAGGTCCATACGAAATCGAAAATCAGAATGGACTAAATAGTTATGTGTTGATAGATACAGATAAAGGACTTAGAGGGATTTTTCATATCAATGATATCTTTAAATATTATGAAAAAATTGAATAATGTTTTCTATACTTTTAACACTAATAACAACAACACTAACAGCTTACGGATAGATCCATTTCATAGATAGATGGTAGATTTCATTGTTGTGAATTAATTGTGTTTGTGCCCTAAAAATCATAATTTGCGGTTAGATACAGAATTGATTGTGTAAATGTCTTTCTAAAGATAATATGATATGATCATAACAGTCAAGAACCCTAGCCGTGCCGTTGTTAATATAACAATTCAAAATTGACAATTATATTTTTTGATAGATTTAATCAATCAATGTTTTCAAAAGTGAAATTTAAAAAAAAATAATATAAAATTAGTTAAATTGGGAATCTTCCGGCGTTCTTTGTTTCTGTGTTTTTGCTGATATATTTAGTAAATTAATTTTTGATGTTTCTTTGCAATAATAACATTTTAATGCTACAGATCTTTTAAAGGTAAGATCATTTACTTAATTGTTTTTCATATTAGATGTATATTAACACTCTTTTAGATGAACTGATGATGCTTATTGAACAATGAGCGAAACGTCTTCAATAAATAGATAAAGTAGCACAACTCTTGTCTTTTTTATCTCCAAATTGACAGAAAACATCCCATTCACTTACGAGTGCACATTTATATATATATATATATATATATATATATATATATATATATATATATATATATATATATATATGTGTATATATATATAAATTACTAAGTTCTCGAGAAAAACCAAGTTGCGGCACCCATTTTGGAGCCATTTTCAAGAGGCATATAGTTCCGTTCGAGTTAGGGATCTCAATCTGCCTACTCCTTGGTGTCGAGTGGCACCTTTTATTAAGCGATAGAAATGATTCTGGGATGAAAAGTATGTATAAGACATGCAGTGTTTTATAAAAGATAATGTGTCTTGGGGGATTTGATGCTTAGAGTCCAAGATGGGAATGGTTTGATCGATGGGAATGTTGGTGAATAAAGAAACAATATCAAAACTAACTAGTATATCTGAGAGTGAAATAGAATTATCCGTAAAATAGTTTCGAAACAAATTCAGATTTCTGCTTTAATCTGAACCTTCTAAAAATTGCAAGGTATAACAGACGTTGATAAAGATGTTAATAGAGACATGGGGAATCTAAAATTTGCATTCCACGACATGTCTATCAACTAGAAGCAGAAATCCTTAACGAATTTGTTTCTTGTACTCATACAGAGTAGATCCGAATAAAATGAATAAGACAGCAAAGATTTGATATCACGCACAAGGCGTCTATGTATCTGTTGATATGTATTTCGACTTAATAAGTCTCATCAGAACAGTTATTTATAGGCGTTCTCAACGTGAAAAATAAATCTTCCCTGTCTTTAGAAGCAACAATAAAATGGCTTCGTTATGGACGCAATAGCGACATCTGATAGAAACATCCGTAAAATCCTTAACGAATCCAGAAATCCTTAACGAATCCATGTCTCTATTAACATCTTTATCAACGTCTGTTATACCTTGCAATTTTTAGAAGGTTCAGATTAAAGCAGAAATCTGAATTTGTTTCGAAACTATTTTACGGATTTTTCTATTAGATGTCGCTATTGCGTCCATAACGAAGCCATTTTATTGTTGCTTCTAAAGACAGAGATTTATTTTTCACGTTGAGAACGCCTATGAATAACTGTTCTGATGAGACTTATTAAGTCGAAATACGTATCAACAGATACACAGACGCCTTGTGCGTGAAATCAAATCTTTGCTGTCTTTTTCATGAAATAGAATTGTTTTTCAGAAGATCAATGAAATGAAAATAGTTTTTGACAAACGAGGAGGCTAATGGTTGTAAGGATAAAGCGAGATGTTCTACCAGTTTCTGAGTGGGGCAGTTGTGTGCACTGACGACGGGTCTTAGGGAAACATTGGGCTTATGGATTTTTGGATAGCCGTATATCTTTGGAACTTGGGATGATTTTTCTCTGGGTATAAGAGATTTTTTTATGTCTGGAGGTAGAGTCTTATTTATGATGGATTTGGTCGTTTTTTCTAGATAGGTGGTGGGTAGTTTGGGATGCGTTTGTATTACGTGGAATTGAGAAGTTTGAAGAATTGGGGTTTTGGGGGGTAGTGATGCGTCTCAAACAGCCTCTCCTACTCAAATGTCAACCTCACCTTCACACTGTTGGTGAACCCTGTTATCACAAACGAGGCTCTGACGACCGAGTATCAACGGTATAACTGTAACACCCGGAATTAAGGAAATGTAATTCCATTAAGAATAAGTGGTACCGACCCATCTTTTCCGAGGGGTGTTGGCTGAACTGAGTAGGCCGCTAACCTCTGTTACAATGGTGGACACGATACATCTTATACCCCACCAACCCGTCTGGCCAGCGTGGTGGCTTATGGCGAAAACCTCCAAAACCAAACATGTCGATTTTAACAGAAACACGGAAGGTACCCCAGATGGGTAGGAATTCTATTCCACAGTCCCACACTGTAACAATAGCCTGCCGCAAGGATTCTGGAGGGGACAAGTCGACATTGAAAAAGAAGAAGAACAAACAACTCCATATAGCAACATACAACATCCGCTCCATGGCAAAGATGAAAAACTCTACGAACTAGAAGAGGAATTGGGGAACTTTAATTGGGACATAATGGGACTGTCAGAAGTTAAAAGAAGAGGTGAAGGATATGTGGACTTTACACATACGGTGAAGTAGGTTTCTTAATCAACAAGAAGAAAAAATCTCAAATTCAAATAATTGACAGCATATCAGACAGGGTTACATACATGGTCTTAAAACTAAGTCCAAAAACTAAAATAAAGATCGTGCAAGTTTATGCTGAAACCGCAACCGATGAGGAAATAAATTCTTTTTACGAAGACGTTAAAAAAGCTATAGACAACAACAAAGAATCCAAAATAACAATAATGGGAGACTTTAACGCCAAAATTGGAAGTAAGATTGAAGACTTTGAAAGCAAGATTGAAAATTTTGGATTCGGCACAAGAAACACAAGAGGAGAAAAACTAATGGAATTTATGGAACAAGAAAACATGTATGTTATGAATACCTTCTACAAAAAGAAACCTAACAGAAAGTGGACATGGGTCACAACTAACGGAACTACCAAAAATGAAATAGACTATTTTCTCTTAAACAACAAAGGAATATTTGAAGACGTCACAACACTAAACAACGTAACAACGTCATGTAGTTGGGTAGTGACCATCGTACAGTTAGAGAAAAAATAAATATTAACATGAAAGAAGAGAGAAAAAGGATTTAAAAAAAAACGAGGATAGATGCCTTTAAACTAAGAAAAAATGAAGAGCAATTCCGAGAGATCTTAGCGGATAAATTCGAATCTGATCCTTCACATAATCAAGATCAAAGACGAGATTAATAAAAACATAAATAAAAACCTTTTCGCAGCAGGACTACAGGCCGCAAAGAAAACAAGGACAAAAGAAGGCAAAATAAGCAATAAAACTAAACAGCTAATGACGGAAAGAAGACAACTACTAGCTCAAAACAAACGCCATACTCAAGAATACAGAGAACTTAATAAAACAATTAGAAAATAACTAAACCGCGACATACAAAAATGGAACTAGAACTTAATAGAGCGTGTCATTGAAAATAACAGAGGTTTAAAATGCCTAAGACCCGCAGGGTCTTAGACAATTAGGACTTAGGAGGACAAATATAAAATAACAAATATTTTCGAAGACTTCTACACATCCTTGTACAACTCGCAAGGCCAGCCTAATGAAACAACAAAGGAGAACATCAAAAGAAAAATAAAAAACGTGGGATCAGAAGTACTACCAAATATAAAGGGATTCGAAATAGAAAGAGCTTTAAAAGAACTAAAAAATAATAAAGCTCCAGAACACGACGGTATAATTGCCGAGCTCTTGAAAACAAGCAAGACATTAACAATCCCTGTACTAACAGAGCTATTTAATAGATGTCTCTATAATAGCAAGATCCCTAAAGACTGGAACGAGAGTCTAGTAATACTCTTACACAAAAAATGTGACAAATGTGATCTACAGAATTATAGACCTATATCGTTGCTCAGTCAAGTATACAAACTATTTATGAGAATTATTAACAACCGGTTAACCTACAAAATGGACAATTACCAACCGGTTAAACAGGCTGCCTTCCGCAAAGGATATAGTACATGAGACCATCTGCTGACAATGAGAACATTGATAGAGAAAGCAAATGAATACCAACTACCTTTATTTCATACCTTCGTCGACTATGAAAAGGCGTTTGATAGTATCGAGATGTAAGACATAGAACAAGCTATTAATAATTGTAGAATAGATTCAAAATATAGGCAACTAGTACATAATATATATGAAAATGCAACTATGATGGTACAACTAGACGAAAATACAAATCCCATTGAGAGAGGAGTGAGACAAGGAGACGTAATATCGCCAAAGCTTTTCAACCTAGCCCCAGAAGACGTCTTCAAAATTACAAATTGGTCAACCTATGGCATTAACGTTAATGGCAACAAGTTAAACCACCTCAGATTCGCTGACGACATAGTGATTATAGCGAGCACTTTCGAGGAACTGCAAATTATGATGGGGGAACTAGCAGCCGAGCAACCAATACGTCGAGCAAGACTAGCATGGGCAGGATTTGGAAAACTTAGTTGGATACTTAAGAACCGCAAAATACCCCAATACTTGAGGAGCAAAGTGTTCAACCAATGTATCCTTCCTATCATGATATATGGATGTCAAACCTGGACCCTAACCAAGGCAAACATGAATAAACTAGCCACAAGAGAAAGAACAATAAAAAGAGCAATGTTAGGTATAAGACTGTCAGATAAAAAGAGGAAAGACTGGGTAAGATCCAAAACAAAAGTCGAGGACATAGCAACAAAAATTGCAAAACTTAAATGGAGCTTCGCGGGCCACACTGCTATACAAAAAGCCCAACGTTGGAATACTACAATACAAGACCACAGATGAGATGGGTTGATGATATTAAAAGAATAGCCGGAACAAATTGAAAATATGTTGCTCAGGATAAAGACCGATGGAAGAAGTTGAGAGAGGCCTATGTCCAAACATGGACGACAGAAGGCTAACAAGAAGAAAAAGAGAAGTTCGAACATTTTGTCGAAATAATTAGAAGACTTAAGAATGGCGGTGGCATTACATTTGTCGGTCGGAAGGATGACAATGTCAGGGTTGTTATAAAGTTCATTGAGGGAACGTCTTTCTGAAAGACTGATATTTGACGGTAGGGGTTTGGAAGTACTGAGAATTCTAGCGACATCTTATCTGGCAACTTCGGCTTGGTCATAAGGAAGATGAGAAATAGCTTCTTCAGTTTGACAAATAATTTTCTCAGTTGGGATGGAAAGAGGAGTGACAGAAAAATTAAAGCCTTTTAACAGAGCTTTGGTAGCTGAATCGGATATGTGAATATCTGACAAGTTGCGAACAACAGTAGGAGGTTGTTGATTCGAAATGGGCTGTGCATTTTGCTGAGAGATAATTTGGTCCAGTTTGCGTTTCTCGGTTTCGGTTTTATTGTCAGAAATGTGTTGGGCTTTTTGGTGAGAAAGACGATCGAAATTATCCCATAATAATGGATGAATATTGAAAGAGTGGATGTCATTATAGGTTTTAAAAAGATAGGAGTTTCGTTGGGTAGGATAAATTAAACTACTAGACAAAAAAAATGAGACTCGGAATAACAAAGAACCATTAGAAGATTTTTTCATCTAGCGACAGCGTAGCGGACCCAGAAAGCATTCAATACCAGGATTATTTATCAGATTCAGATGACGACATGCCCCAACGAACCAAGACACGAGATAAGAAATTACCTATGAAACGAAAGTCACAACCTGGTGAATGGATTAGAAATAGGGCGAAGCGATTATGAAATAGTGAAAAAGAATACGAAACTAGGTCCAAAGAAAAAAAAAGAGACTGGTAGAATTAAACGGACATTTGTTCAACAAATTAGGATGGCGATCTTGCTACCATTTAGAGCGTACTAAGTCTTGTAGTTACTTCCAACTTGAATCACCACCACCCACTGGCGTGGAAAATAAGAAAGCAATCAGTTTAAACAATTCGTAGTTTAATAATTAAATGTTACTACAACTAAATTAATATCTAGTCAAAGTTTTAGCGCAAGTTTTTTTATTGAAAACAGCCGATCACTGTCCACACTAGTCCGCGACACGCTACACTAACACTAATACAGATTAAAATGTTACTAATAATTATCACTTCAACTAAGGACGTTTTCTTCTATATGAATATACTTGATTAATAATAAGCGTTCAGCTTTTAACTATAAGCTATGTAACGATAACTAAAATGCGAGAGATAAAACTCTAAAACAAGAAGCGACCAGCTCAGCTGGGATACAATTTGATACTGACTACGCGAGAGTCTAAACTCTTAAACCAGAAATGCGTCGAATTTGATCGAATACGAAACTAAACACTAACTAAAATGCGAGAGCGACGAGCTAAGCTGGGATACAATGTTATACTGACAATACTTAAAATTCTGATTGCAATGCCTGACTATTGCAGGGGATTTACGGATGACGGGGGGCAACTTCGATATTTTTATGCAGAGGTAGGTAAAACCAATCTTTTGAATTCTTGTCTAACAGGAAAATTTTTGGAATTGGTCGGGGAAAGTTAATCTGTTAGCAAAAATATCTCTTGAATAGATTTTCGGCTTTTATGAGAATTTGCTGGAGAATTTACTTAGATATAATTTAAGAAGTGTAAGTTAATTGCTACCAGTGGCGTACCAGCACTTGGTTACATTTCTTACAGAAATTTATCCAGATACCGATGAGAAAAGTGGAAGGACCGTGTATAGGTAAATGTAAATTACAATTTACTAATAAATTCACAGAGGAATAAAGTAGAAAATTTTACCAGACATTGAAAGAAAACGAGATTCTATATCTTTTAATATGACATTTATGTGACCGAAATATCAATATAAGAAAGGATCAAGACAACCAAATACTTTCTTTCTTACAATAAATAGTGATATGACATGAACCCGTATAATATACCAAGAATCATTATCATGTTGATGAGAATATGAAGCAAGGTGTCCGAAACTTCATTAACTCGTTCATTGCCAACTACCTACATCCGTGCGTGTATTTTAAGGTTTTGTAGAGTTGTCAACATATATTTTTTTTCATTTTATATCAATGGTGTAATAATACTTATAGGTTGATATGTCCCTTACACTGTAATATTTTCCTAGTTTCATCGACCTGATGATGGAGTACAAATTGTAAACTCCGAAACCGGTCGCAGAAACACAACATTTAAGATTTATAAACATAAAAAATGATGAGTAGAGTCCTCCCTTTCTACATTTAGATGTACTCACATTAGCAATAATTTAATCACTTCAATGTATAAAATAAAATATTATCAAGAAATGACTTATCGGAAACAACAAAAACTATAATACTTAATGCTGTGATAAAACAGGCTACTACATTTTTTGTGAATATTAGTCTATACTTCAGTCTTCAGAAACGAAAATGTCACTGAGCCTCTAAAAATTATACGAACAAGCTGAATTTAGCTGATAATGTCAACTTTGGGACCCCGAAAAATATGCAAGAAATTTACCGTTCCTATCCCCTGCTTTCCCCTAAAACGTTCCCTAGGCACTTTTTGTGTAGAATGAATCGTTCTCTCAAAAACAACGCTTGAAGCAACCGGCGATTTTAAATAAAATTTCCATCAACTCGACGGTAAAAATTAGATATATTTTGAATAGGGTATCCATAGACAAAAATAAACATGCATTTTAAAGGCGAAGGGTGCAGTATTTAGAGTCAATAAAATTTATCACTTTTATTGATTGGTCACTATGTAATTTCCATTAATAGATCCTAATCTTTAGTTAAATTTCGGTTTTAAATTTTGGCAGCAAATGTGAGGCATTTAAAAGATGCCTAAAGAACGCTGAATTTAAACTTTCACAATACAAACGATCTAAAACAGCTTCTTTTTTTATTAAACAAGTACGTTTTTCGAAACTTCAGCTACAAATTCCATTCAATACCGCCTTCGTGGAGGCTTTTTTCGTAACGTGTGATCGTTTAAACTTTAAAAGAATAACTCTTTTTGCCGCACTTTACTACAATAGTCGAACTGAGAATTGCAAAAATCCAACGTTGTATTTATATGAAATTAAATTTATACGAAATTATGAAAATATAAATAAATATCATTTTATAATTAATTTAATTAATATTTAAACTAAATTCTGTGTAAAATTTAAATAATATATTTAGAACTAAATAAAGTTATTTTATTATTTATTATTTTTTTTATATTTTATTAATATGATACCAAATTCAATACATTTTTATGTTTGCTCCTAATGCCACCTGTTAAGGTATTAACAAAGCATACGTTGTTTAGTTATAATAAACAGACATAATTTTAATTATTACTCATATGAAAATCTTATCAGTTATTTCGAGTTAAGTCCCAGAAAAGGTTATCTTTGAATGTTTGGAAAGGCATTGTTGGATCGATCATATGTTATTGGACCTTATTTTTCCAAGCGGTTACTGGCAATGAGTATCATAGGTTCTTAACAGACGAGTGGCCTGGAGTATTAGAGGATGTTCACTGGAGAAATATATGAAAAATGTGGTTGCATTATTACGGAGCATCACCGCATCATACAATTAATATTCGCCTTAAGCGAAATAATAACTACAGCGACAGATCCATCATATACCTACAATTTTTTGGGTAGGTACATCAAGAATATAGTATACAACGAAGAACCCATAACACGGGATAATATAAAAGTTCATATACTAAATGTCTTTGCCAGCCTTGAAACTGAAATGATATAGGACGTTTGGTCCTTTATTAACCGTATACGACTATGTCTTGAACATACTGGACAACTTTTATTAACATTAACATTTATTAACGTACTTAATAATATATTTATGAATATAGATTATCGATTACCTAAATATTATTTTGACACATAATAGGCTATTAAAATCAACTCATTTTTACAGCTAGACAGATTTAACCGCAACGGTGACGATTTGACACGACCAGACACGACAGACGTTGGTTGATGCGGTGTTGCCTAATCGAATATAATTTTAGAAGTATTGAACTGTAATACTAATACTCCATAATTACTGTAATGGGTTTATAAATATATTTATTATCAGCACTAATATCAAAGTTAAAATGTTTGAGGTAATTGATAAAATATGTTATTTGCTGAAGTTATTAGTCATAATCATTAAAATGAACTGAATGAATGGAAGTCTATTAAATTAGAGAGCTAAATTTCTTTCATACTGAGAATTGCGATATTTATTTAAAATAAATTGTTTCCAACGGTTGTGGAAATAAGCTTATAAATTTATAAGCTTATAAAATATATTTCGTTGTCAGAATTTAATTGTAAATCGTCGCTATCTGAATCTTTATCTGCAATAATAACAATACGATCTACGACTACATCAATTAGTGGCTCCTTTGATATCAATTCACGTTCAGTTACGATGACTTTGTCTGTTATTTTTTTCATTACACCACAGGAAAGGTTTGAAAAAATTCGTCCGACAGCTGCTGGATTAACGTAAATGTAAAGTTTACATTTCTGGCTCCCACATATGATTTCAAAGCCATCCAAACCATTTCAATAGGATTCAAATCTGGATGGTATGGTGGGAGTCTAAATATATCATGTCCTTGTGCTCGTATAATTCTATCGATTGCATATTTTTTATATAACGAGGTTTATGCAATTTTATTATGTTAAAGAGATCAGGCTTTAACATAGAGGCAGTATATGCAATATTTCTTTTCCGAAGCCATTCCTGCATAACACACTTCTTCGATGCGGATGTGGGGTATTTATCTTCCTGTGTATTAAAGTATGGAGCATTATCTAACACTATTACACTATTCGGAGGCAACTTACACAAAAGATGTTCTTTCAACAGATTTTGACGTCGACTTCCACTTCAAATAAGAACCAGAAATAAAACCTTGTTCATTTCCTGCCCCAACAATAATTAAACGTTGTCCTTTTGACAGTGGTTTTTTAAGTCTATTATTACTGGTATCACACCAATTGTTTTTTGGAATATGGCTCGTTAGTAAATAAGTTTCGTCAGTAAACACTAGAAATTTATTTGCATCTCTTGCTTCCTTGATTTTCCTCAGATATTGCAGCCTTAAATGTCTAATTTCGTGTTTCTCTATCAACATTTTTCTGTTGTCGACTGTTTTTTTCCAGCGAAACCCAAGTTTGTGAAATTCCATCCTCATACTTTCTCTTTCGGACAAAATCCGATTTTTTACGGCACTTACGCGATTCATTTTAATAAAGAATTATTTTACCTTTTAGTTTTTTATTTGAAAATTCAACAAACAATAATTATTTAACGAACTGACTATCGGCTCCTCCCTTTATCAATGAAGTGTCCTTGATCGTTGCAGTTATATCTTTTGAGTTCACCTAGCATACTTTTTTTCATCTTTGATATTTTGAGATATATTTATAAAATTAGAATTTAATTTTTATAATTTTTGTTTGTTATAATACAGTAGATATACAAAATGTATTAATAAAAAATCTGCAAAACATAAAATCTATAGTTCTTCTCTAAATATCTACAAAACGAAACATGCTAGGTATATAAAACTTACATATTTTTATATACTCCATAGTTTAGCCGCAACCAAAGAAAACCAGAGGAGGTTTGCCGCACCCTGTATAACAATATTGAACTTAAATATAGCTTTTCAACTGTTCAACCAAATTTTCCATTAATAATTATAATTTTTTTTATTGTATGCACATAATTGAATCGAATTATTTGGAATCATCGAATTATATTTTTCTATTGTTATTTTAAAAACTTATTACTATTGTATTGTTTATTACCTAATTTGATTTAATAAATTGTGGGTTTTTAATCTATATATAAAATATTCTCTTTACTCAAAATAAACAAAATAATTTTCAGAGTTCGTTTAGTAACAAAGTATCTAAAAGCATAACTAAATTAAAAATGAAAATGGTATGTTCTACAATTTTTGCAGCTTTAATCGTCATTATAATGACTAACCAAGCTGGTAAGGATAACCTCATAACCACTTAATATCATATTTTATTTATTTTATATGTAGATTGATCATTAAATTGTACTTAATTATTAAGTTTAAATCGGATATGTTATTCTCGTTATCCAAAATATTGTTGTAAGCTCCGTGAATTTTTTTTATTTTTGTTATTTTATGTATTTATTTTACTCCGTGCTTTATTTTAGATCAAATTTAATTATTTGACAAGTTGACACTTTTGACACTTAACAAGTAACTGGCAATGACAAGTGCTCTTAATACATAAATATCCAGCATTGTGTATGAAGATGACATAAACCTTTATGTGCTATTTTTATTGTCTCGACGAGTGGGTAAACTACTCCACGTCACAGGGGGAAATTTCACCAGTTAATGAACCAGACCAAAATTGGTTGGTTTTTGTTTGCCAATATAGAAAAGGTTCTACAAAAAATATACCGATTCTGTCATACCTGTTTTGTTTGCAATTAATCTAGATATTCCAAAATACCGTTAAGACCATACAGAAAACAATAAGTAACGGTGCTTTTATCTATCTAAATATTTTTTTATAAAAAGGCATACCTTTTCATTTCCATTTTATTTTTAATTGTGCTGATGCAATCAACAACTTAAAATGTAAGAGAGTTTTAAGTGTGTTTCAAGGCCCCTGTCGAATAGGTCTCAGTTTATCCCCTTGAGAGTTTTGGTTAGCATCAGGGTCGTCTTGATTCGGAATCCAAATTTATCCCAGTTGGTCCTAGTTTATCTAATTGGGAATCTCCCTTGTCTATACCTCAGTAAATTCTTTTGACTCAAACCCACATTCATAAGAAATTTGACTCAATCGAAGGTCAACATCCAGTTGACCTGATTAACAACTATATCTAATTAATTGTAAGTACTTTTTCTTATATTTTCAACCAATTTATGTGATGTTATTTTCGAGTTAAATTCATGCAATAATTCAAGAATTCAAGTTCATACAATTTTGTACATTATTTTTCCTATTCACAAAAGGGATAGTGTTTTCACATCTGCTTAAATCATTTTTTAAGTAAGTTTTATTCCTTGTTTCATGGAGTGTTCACATAAAAGGTTCATCTTTTTGTGTTGTTATAGGCTTCATATACCGGAAGATCAAAATCGAAATTTATTTCTTCGGCATATGGTCCGTAGAAAATAAAAAAAAGGAAAATAATTCGTGGCACTATGAATTGATTGATTATAAATCGATACAGCATGGGTGAAGATATCATCTAATGGATCGTTTGGATTTTGGTCTTTAAAAGTTCTAAGCTTTTCGATAAGGGTAGAATGAAATCGTTCTACAGGGGAGTTCGATGACGCATTATTTACTGTAGTGAAATGTAGTGTAACAAAAATGGTGCTAGGGGAGTCTGGGTGACTCTATCCAGTGTAGCAAAAGGGTGAACTCTAAAATGTACCTTGATACACCAACGAACTAATATGTGGAATAACGGAAGATGGAAGGGGTTAGATAGAAATAAATTATATAAAAGAAATAAATAAAGGATAAATATGAATTTTAAAATATAGCAGAATTAAATGTTGGCTAGCGACTATGCAGGAGAATGACCACTTGACACTCAAAGAAGGATTCGGCCAATTTTCATGCCCTACAGAGACCGTAAGATATAAGAACTAATGACAAGAAAACCACCAAGAAATAAACAGATGAAAGATAATAGTTGCTCTAATGAATGCTTGGGCGCCAGGAAGTTAAATGTTTTCTTCCGAGATATCTTGTATTGCTGAAATATGAAAGATAGGTACTAATTGAAATATTAAATTTTAACCACAACTTTAATAATTACCAAACTTAGGTACAGACTATTTTAAATTATTTTTAATGCTTATATACCAAACCACCACCTCTTATGTACAATTAACTTAGCTATATTTACAGTAAAATCCCTGAATATAATTATAAAACAATTTACCCCTGATATACCCCTTAATTTCAAATCGTGACAAGAGTTATACCCAATAATATTGTATAAATAATAAATATAATTATATACTACTCACTAATAGTTTAGTTTTCGTTCAAGAATTGTTTAAGTTTTAAGTGAAAATTCTCCGGATATGTGTGCACACGATAACCTAACAAAGAGAAATTCAAGGGAGAGTTATAACCTCATCCCTTGGTAGACAATAAATAATTAAATTAAGTTACAATAATTAATGTTTTTAAAAAAAATTGAAGATATTTATTATTAAGGATATTTTTAAATTAAAAGTGGAACCAAAAGTTAAAACCTTGAAGAGGACGTAGCAAAAGTTATTTAAAATAATTGAATGATAACAAAAATAAAAGTAAGTTCTTCCTGCCGGTTTCCGTAGGTTTCCCTTGAAGAGGATCCGGTGGAGAACTAGACTCAGGTGGTAAAATGTACACCAAACCTGGATTCCCTGTATCAACTCTTAGACAAATAAGTCCAACTAAAAATTCTTCTTAATTTCCAATAAAATGAACTTGGAACTTCTTCCCCTTGTCCTAAGTAAGTATAACCCCAAAGAACTAAAAAAAATTTCTTCCCCTGACTTGCAACTGGATTCTGGGAGTAGGCTAAAAGGAACAATTGTGTTACTTCATGTTATTTGTACATACAAAAGGTAAGGAAAAACACAAGGGTTATCAGCCTTGAAAGGCGATACAAGAAATGTCAACAAGTGACCTTAAATTGAAATAAAAACCTTAATGGTTTTCGGTAAATAGTGACCTTAATGTTTTTATAATGTATGGATATATTAAATAGATAATTTTAACGGAAAGCATGATCTTTATATATTATAGAATAGGAAAAAAAAGAAATATTAGCCGGTTTAAACGGTATGAAATTGAAATAAATAATTGTTTGCTTTCACTCTTGAAAGGAAATAAAAATCTGAGATAGAAATAGAATCTAATACTTATAATTTATTTAGGTATAAAACATTTTCCTTAATGAAATAAGGTGAAATATGACATGTATAGAATATATGAAATACCTATCAAAGACGAAATTAAAATAGGTCTGAATTTTACTAACAATGGCGGATGATATGAAGGATTTTTCCTTATAATTTATTTGTAATTTTATCTTACCGGCTAGGGTGACCCAACTGAAAATATCCTCGTACAAACAACAAAATAACTCAAATAATTTCTTCTAAAACAAACAGCTCTTCACAATAAAATAAACTTAAACCAAATTCGGGAAAAAATGGCACTTCCAGCCGCAACTACTCTGATCGAAACGACCTTTTTTCGATCACATCCAGTTGACAAGTAACCACGTTGAGGTTCTACACGTCGTAGAATGGATGTACTTTCAGAATCTTACCACTGGGGGCGCAGTTTAATGCCAACCTTAAAAAATAAGATTTACTGGGAGTTATTTAAATATTTAGTTTAAGAATATTTCAATATGAATTTAATTTAGAATTAAATTAAAAGATTCCAGTCACAAAAAGAAGGTCAACGATTATTTAAGTAACGGACTCGTTACAGTAGTTCAATTTTGTGAAGATTTATGAAGTTTTTAATTACGGCGGAATTAAATTCTGTTTCACTGTCGTATACTATTTTTTTTTTTTAATAGTTGTGGTGTGAAAAGTAATGCTTGAGTTTGCTTAGAATTGACAACGAAGTTTTGTCGGGTATTTTGTAACACTGTCCATACTTTAAGAATGAATCAATAACTGCCAAATAGAGATTTTTGTTGCAATGGAATAAATCTATGTGTATGATAGCAAAAGGTTTTTGTCCAAGTAAAGGTACTAACTGTAAAAGATTGTAGGGACGTCCTTCGTATTTAGTTTTTTGGCAAATTTCGTATTGATTAATGAAGTTTGAAATAATACCTAGTTTGCATATTAGGTCAGTAAAATTTCTTTTTTAAATGTTTCTAGGTTTCTACGATACCGTTATGATTCTTGTAATGGTATTTCTTTACGCATTCGATTTGTCTTTCATCTTCATCAATGTCCTTTTGCAGAAAAAGGTTTTAACGGTTGAGTCTATATTTTCTCTAAAGTGGTTGCAAAAAAAAAGATCGAAATTCATAAGAAACTTTTATGGCAAATTTTTAATTGGGTCTTAAGATATTTTTAAAAATTCTGGTATTTCTGTTTTCCAATCTTCTGTAACATTTACATTAGATCTATGTTTTTTAAAAAAGTTTCGATAAACTAAATTGAATTTTTCGGAGTGGTCAATAATTATAATTAGATTTGTCGAAATATTAATTGGTTCTTCCGAAATTTGAATTCCAGTTAATTTGTACTCTAGAAAGGGGGTCAGCTTGATTTTCCTTTCCTTTCTTATATTTCATACGAAAATTATATTTATCCAATTTTAATCTCCAACATGCCAATCTAGACGTAGGATCTTTAATTTTATATATCCAGACAAGGGGATAATAGTCCTTTTCCACCAAGAATCTTTGGCCATATAAATAGGGACGAAAATGTTTGCCAGAATCTATGATGGCTAAGAGTTCCTTTTCAGTTGTGGGTAAGCTTGTTCAGTTGAATTTAGAGTTCACGAGTAATACGCGATTGGATGATTGTTCTGAGAAAGTACAGAATCAATAGCTACATTGGAAGCAACATTAGTGAGAGATTTTAAAAAACTGGATATTGGAGTACATTAGTTATTAATTGTGTACATTTTTTTGCATGAAGTATTTGCAAAATTGAGTATAAATCTACTATGATATCTACTATTTTGCTAGATTTGGTTTAATAACATCAGCGACTATTACAGTGACATATAAGTGACCAAGAAAAGCAACTTCTTTCGTAAGGAATTCTGATTTATCCAATTGTACGTTCAGATTATTTCTTCGGAATATATCGAATATTGCGGCAATATGAACAAGATGTTCATGTAAAGACTTAGAAAATATAATAACATCGTCCTTATATACGAAACAAAATTTATGAAAAAATGGTCTAAGAACATTATCCATCAATTTTTCGAAAGTGCTTGGGGCATGTTTTAGACCAAACGGCATTCTCGTAAATTTAAAATGACCATGAGAAACTGTGAAGGCAGTTTACTCGATGGAATTGGAATGTACCTCGATTTGGTCAAAACCTTGAGCAAGATCAAGAACTGTGAAATATGTGGCTTTACCAAGATTGTCTAATATCTGATCAATTTTGGCAAAGGGTATTTATTATCTATCATATTTTCTTCAGTTTACGATAATCAATTACCATCCTGAATTTTTGCCCTCCGGATGCATCGGTTTTTTTCGGTACGATCCAGAAAGGAGCAGAGAATGACGATATGGAAGGCTTAACATTATCATTATCTAATAATTTATTTACTTGTTTTGTTATTTCTTCTTGCATCTTTTTTGGATGCCTAAATCTCCTTAAATAAATAGAATTTTCATCTCGCGATCTAACTTCTTGTTTAATGCCAGAAGTATAAGTTAACTTATTTTTATTATCATAAAAAATGTCATTGTATCTTTTGCACATTTTAAAAATTTTATATTTTTCTTCTAAATTTAAATGACTAGTTCTAATAACATGAGGAACAAAGTTTGTTGGGCCATTTGAAACTCTATAATTATTTAATTTTTCTACATGAATAGGATCAATTTAAATATGATTAAAGAAAGTAACATTATCAATGTAATTGTAATAATGTATTGTAGTAATGTATTGTAAATGTATAATTTTATTATACATTGTATGAAATGGAATTGTAATACCGACACTCTTAAGAGTCAACGTTTTTGTCGGATAATCTATTACAGCTTGTAAATTTTCTAAATCACAATCTGAGAATGTTTATAACTATCCGATTCGACGTTTTGTGTGACATTTCCGGGATTTTCGTCAATATTAGTATCTAGGTTAAGTTGTGAGTTCTTCTTGTAGAAACAGTCATTTATATATTGCTTGAGATTGTTTGTACACCACTCATAGGAGAAGTATAATTTCGACTAGGAATATTTCGTCTATTATACAGATTTATTGGGAGAGGTTTTCTGAATTTGGATTATTGCCAAAATTATTGGGCTGAGAATAATTCCTACGAGGACTGGCTTAATAAGCCTGTGGAGTATTTCTTTCTGGAAAGTTTTAATTAGGTTGTGGCAAAAAATTGAATATGGGCTCTTCCATATTACGAGGGTGTACATGAAGTTATTTTAAAAATTAAGCCGATTTTTGGTCCCATTATTAAACCTATCTGAATTATTTTGATTTGAATTATTTGATTTTTGGCTGAATGTACTAGGTCGCTTATTTTGTTGACTTTAAAGACATTCATGTACTGTTGTTGGTTTTATAGTTTGTAACGACGTTGAGACTACCAAAGAGAATTGAAATACTATTATAAAAATAATACCTTAATCAACCATGTGAGCTTATCATCTATGCTTCGCCTAGCTCAGTCTCTTAAGTGTGAATTCGTCTTCCATGATTAATGGTCACAAAGCAATAAAAATACATGCATAAATGACAAAATAGCCTCAAAAATTAGTTTTTAAATACTGTGTATCAAAATTAAACAAATACCTAAATAAACAACAAGAGGGAAACGGCGGACATCTAATGCACATTATCCTTACCAACCGGTTACGACTCGTTACGTAGCCGTCGGCATCAGTAAAATATTGTTTTCGAATATACTGAACGGAAGCGTTAAGTGCCTGAAACGCTATGTTCCGGATAGTGTGCGTTGTTCATATTTAACCCTTAATATCTTGAATTACCACAGATATGATATTAGAAGGAGGTAAGGAACTAATTGCAATTGTAACTAAGCTTGTGGACAGTTGTTTACATCACGGCAAAGTCCCTAAGAGCTGGAACAACTCTAAAGTAATCTTATTACACAAGAAAGGTGATAGTCGAAAATTGGAAAACTACAGACCCATCAGCCTACTGTCACACCTGTTTAAAATACTCACCAAAGTCATAACTACTCGACTAACAAGGAAATTAGACGAATACCAACCATATGAACAGGCAGGTTTTAGAAAAGCCTATTCAACTTCCGATCACCTGTTAACCACAAAAATATTAATAGAAAAATGTAACGAATACAAGTTTCCAGTTTTCCTAGCATTTGTAGACTACGAAAAAGCTTTCGATACCATAGAACACACGGCCGTAATAAACGCAATGCAAAATTGTAGAATAGACAGCAGATATATTAACTTAATAAAAGAAACTATGAACCAAGCTACAGCTACTTACTAGCAACTGTTCACCTTAGTTTTGGAGGACGTTTTTAAAAACCTAAATTGGAAATATAAGGGAATAAACATCAATGGCCGCTACCTCAGTAATCTACGATTTGCAGATGACATAATCCTGATAGCTACTGACCTACAAAAAATGCAAACCATGCTTCTAGAACTACATACCGAATCTTCTAAAATAGGACTGAAAATGAATTTAAACAAAACAAAAGTCATGCACTCCGAAGACACCGTGACAATAATAAACGATAAAGTTATAGAAAAAGTTGAAGAATATATATACTTAGGACAAAAAATAATACTAAATAGGGAAATTCAAACTGAAGAAATAAAAAGAAGAAGAAAGTTAGCTTGGGCAGCATTCGGTAAACTGAACTATATACTCAGAAATCAATAAATTCAATTACATCTTAGATCTAAACTTTTTGATGCATGCATTATTCCGATATTAACTTATGCGGCACAAACATGGACAATCACAAAAAAGAATATGAATATACTTAGAGTCACTCAACACGCGATGGAAAGAGCAATACTAGGTATATCACGTAAGGACAAGAAAACAAACACATGTATAAGACAGAAAACCAAAATCACCGATGTCGTGCAAAAATCATTAAAGTTGAAATGGGAATACGCTGGACATGTAGCTAGGAGCGATCTAAACAAATGGCACAGATCAATTTTAACCTGGAGACCATACCAACACAAAAGACCCAGAGGCAGACCTCCTATGAGATGGACAGATGATCTGAAAAGGACTGCCGGGAAAAATTGGCTACAAGTAGCGTACAATAAAAAACAATGGAAAGGAAGACTTGAAGAGGCTTATGTTCAGATGTGGACGTGAATGGCTAGACGAAGAAGAAGAAGAAGAAGAAGATCCTGAATTATTATATTTTTGAAAAATGATATATTTTATGGTAATTTATTGTTCGTATGAGTCCTCTAGTTGAGTTTCTGGGCTTATTTTCAAAAAAAAAGTTAACAAAAAAAAATTACAAGCTGTGACATATATGTCACTCTAGGACATAGAGGGAGCAAAATAAGAAAAAACGCGAAAGCTTTATTAAATTATATATTTAAACAAAAAATATGTTTTACATAGGTATTATATGTATAGAGAATTATTTTCTATGAAACTGCTCATTACAATTAATGCACAACCCCAAATCACACTTTCTACACATGGTTCTAACAACAGAAGTGCAATTTTCAAATGCGCACCGTCGTCTTTTCTTGTTTGGAATATCTTTCCTCTTTCCATGCTTTGTTCTATGGGTTTATGCTATTATTTGCAGATGGGCAGGACACATAGCCAGAATGACAGATTGCATAATGTACTCGAGTCGATTATGCCTCATTGCATTTTTAACAAAACGATGCTCCATGTCTGGTTTTGATTCCCAGTAATATATCTTTCTTGGTTTTGGATCGTATCCACTAAAAATCAAAATGCCAATAAAGCATTTCAGTTCTTTAAGTGAGATATGTGGGTCGGCAGCATTTTTGAAAAGAACATAGACTCTAAGTATTCTAATAACGGGCCATCCCAGAATAACTCGAACGATTCTCATAATCAGAAAAATTTGGTGTTGGAAAAGTATCCAGACGATTTTGAAAATCACCTCCTTTTAACCAAGACTATGAACATTTTAATGGCTCATCTCTAGCTGCGCTGGCTTCAGTGGCGCCAATTCTATCATTCTTTAAAAGTTTTACCTCGGCTTGGACACGAAGTTTTTCCCTGGCAAATGGTGAAGATCTCCATCTTCAATTTCATCTCCAGATTCTTCGTCTGTGAGGACGTTTACTTCTGGAGGTTCTGTGTAGATGGCATCTAAATCTAACTCTACATCACCGTAAACTATTTAAAGTGCTTCTTCAAGGGTAAAACCGCGCCTAAAATGGAAAAAACACCTTAAATGCCAAATAAGAAATAGGTACATTCCAATAAAGACGTTTATGTATTACATAAAAACAAAATAGTTTCTTAAAATTCTCTGTTGGTAAATTCCCAGATGGCAATAATCGTTGTTCCTCAAATCGCCTAGAATATCGTAATATTTATTATATTATAAACATATGTGATGACACAGCGACCGTGAAATTGATACCTGATACATGATATCTGGTCAATGATCATCGTTATCCAACTGGCAGTTAACAATGATATATTTATAAATTTTAGTAAATAATTCACTGGGAATGAAATTACGTCTTATGTTTATTTTTTCTGAAATACGGTAGTACATTATCCTATTATAGAGTTGCATAATATGTATGTAATACTGAACTTTGGGACTACCCAGAACTAAGTGGTAGTGAAATATTTAAATAAAATTTGAAAGATGTACGTTATGTACCTTTATGTAAAGCTTAACTTACTTTTTGAACTAAAAAATTGCAAGATAAAAAAATAAATGTACTTAATCTAGATTGATGTCGATTTTTTCTAAATATTTATCGACAGCTTATTTTAAATGTTTACAGGCACAAAATTTTCGCACACTATGTCTGCAAACTAGTAAACATGCATTAGAGGAACTGTCAAATTGCACAATACTTACACCATCTATGCGATCCTATCACAAGTTTCCTTACAAGGCGCTGTTTAAATTACACAATAATGCGTAACTTATATGTCACGCTAGGATATTAAGGGTTAAAACCATTTAAATTATATTTTTCGGAAACTAAACGCAACGTGCACGATAATACGCCACGACCTTAAAGTATTAGGCCCAGGGACGTGTTGGTATTTGTTTTAAGCATATTAAATTTTATTTATTTATTATTATTTTTTTTTTTTAAGAAGAGAAGTTGGAGAAAAGTTTTGGTTTATTTTTGTGTGTGTATAGTTTGGTTTAAGTCACTGTGAGCCGGTAAGTAAATCTAATAATCAATAAAAACGGAAAAAAAGTATAAAAACCATCAGCCATTTTGATTTCTAAAATATCGTCATTTTTCCATTGATAGTCTAAAAATATTCTGTCTCGTACCGTTATTTTATATTCTAAAATATATCCAGATTACGGTTTTCGTTAAAATTATCTATTTAATCAATCCATATCACATAAAATATTGTCAAACCATTCGAAGGTCATATTTTTAAAAAACTGTTAAGGTTTTTTGCCTTCATACAAGGTTCCTTAACCTTGTAACCTTGGAAGGTAACTTGTGTTTTTCCCTACTTTTTCTCAAGAGTAAGAAGGAACGCTAACACAAATAAATATTCTTTTTAGCCTACTCGAGGAGTTATTCAGGAGTCAAGGGGAATCGTGATTTTTAACTGTTCTTTCAGAGGTCCAGATCTCTACCAAACTATTCCCGGACAACTTCAGGAAACCAGCCAGAAGGATCTCTCTCATTGATTAGGGTGTGGAACACTGTCAATTTGTACTAAGTCTTTATCCATTAATTTCAGTAATTTTCTATAATAATGTTTTAACTTTAAATAATACTATTTCTTATAATAATAAAGACCAGTCATTTTTTTATAAATAATATTGAATAATATTTAAGTACTGATTGTCGACTTCAGGTTGAGGTTTTAAATCCTCCCTACCGTACCCTACTGTATGGTTTTTTGTGTACACATTTAATCAGAGAGTTCGATATTGGTATTTTCAATAATATATGTTTAAACCTTTAGGACCTATCCCATCAGAATTAAGTGTTTCTATTACTTTATTAGTACTTTTATTTGAAAGCGGAAGTACAGAATTACATTTCTAGTAGGCGCGTAAATTACCTTTGTAGGTAGAATTAGTAAATTTTCTTACTTATATTTATTATTTATAAATTCTTTAAATAGTATTAGGTCCTACCTTCCAGTAAATTTAAATTTATAGATAATTAGGGATAAATTTTGTTTACTCAGGGATTTTTTTGTATATAGCTAGATTAACTGTACATGAATGGTAGTGAGTAGCATAAATAATTAAGATAAGACTGTATATATTTGGTTAGGTATTAAGTTTGTAGTTAAGACTAAACATTTTAATTAATACCTGTTTTTTTTGTCATTTCAGTAAAAAGGGTATACAGCATTACAAGATACCTTAAAAGGTATATTATAATAATTTCCTGCCGCCCACTCACATCTTAGAGCAACTTTCATAGTCTATCACTTCTATTATATATATATATATATATATATATATATATATATATATATATATATATATATACATATATATTTATATATATTATCACATCTATTATATAGTTTTTGGATTACCTTGTCGTCTATTTTCTAATTCTACGGTCTCTGTAAGGCATGTGTGTCAAGTAGTCAATCTCCGGCACAGTCCGCTAGTCAGCCTTAAATTTAGTTATATTTTTATACAACATTTTTTCTACATTTCAATGTTGTTATATTTCAAATTCATATTTTACCTTTTCCTATGTTTATCATACTGATCTAATCTCTTTCTTTGCGATGATTAGTAGTTTTTTTAGTATATCAAGGTACATTTTATAATTGACCCTTATATGATGCACGAAGACAACCTTCCTTAATTCATTTGTTTTTTGTTATATTGGCATTCTATTGTAATTTGTTACATGGGCCCTAAATACTTTTTGTTACAACATAAAATATTATACACAATATCAAATAGGTAATTGTAAAGAAATTGTGATTAATTTGACCTCCAATAAAAGCACATCTATTTGTTCATCGTTATAATTTTCTAGTGAAACCCTAAAATATTTTAAAATGAACTATTCATAAGTGCAAGCTAAAAAGTTTATCTATTTAATAGTTTATTCAATACTTTCCATTATACCTACAGCTTTATTGGTACGATGGGGTCTCAACAAACTAATTATGGGCAGTTTTGGAATCAAACTTATAATAATAAATATGATGTGAAGTATTAATTTAGTATATGATGTGAAGTAGGCAAAAATAGTAACAAATTTAAGGTTTCCTAGATATACTTAGTACAAACAGTTTCTACGAGTTTTACAAGTTAATCACAAATCTCTGGCAGTATAAACTAATACATGTTTGTTTGACAAATACAAAAATTAAAATTTGTTTCTTAATTACAGATTCTTTCCTAAATTGTAGTGAAAATGAGTACCGAGGATGTAAACCATGCTGTCCCAAAGAAAGAGCAACATGTGAAAATAAAGTACCCCAACGATGTACTGGTATATGTCCACTTGTTTGTCATCCGACTTGCGAATGTAAGGAAGGATACTTAAGAGATACAAAAAGTGGAAAATGTGTTAATGATTGTTAATCAGTTAAACTAAACGATCCGTATAAAATATAAATAATGACAATTTTGAATTTTTATCATTAAATTCGAAATGTTCCTTAAAAAATTATATTGAGAAGTTTAAACAGAAGAATCAAATGACACTACAAGAGAAGAGCATAGAAAATGAAAGGAAACTATAGAAAGATACTAAAGTAAACCAAAAGCCAACTTTATAAAAAATATATTAGTGTAAAAATAAATTAGCGATCAAATTGGGTAAAAAAAATTCTTAGTTAAACCACAAAAGAAATATGAAAGAAAATATGGATCTAAGTATCAAATCCACCTCAGAACAATCGAATCTACGTGGAGAAACTGCTTTCAAAGTGCCAGGGTATTATAATGAGCTTTTATTGAAACATATCAATTTCTGGTCAGAGCCAAAATTCAACTTAATGACGATGTGGCTATTATGTCACAAGCTATACCAACAATATTGTTGCTCAAAGTATGGCAACTGAAAAAATCTCTAGGCTGGTTTAAAGCTTTAAAACCGTTAACAGGCCAGAATTTGACTACAAAACCCAAAATATACATATCTATTTGTTAATACTCACCTAGTTACTAATGCCCCATCCAAGAATAATATATATAATAATAATATCTTAATACATATACATATATATATATATATATATATATATATATATATATATATATATATATATATATATATATATATATATATATATATATATATATATATATATATTGTTATGATGTATTTTTTGTTTGAATGATGATGAGCAATGAGTATTTTTAATAATATAATATATAGGGTTTTTATCGCGGTTCTCAAAGAATTAGCTTGTAAGTACTTTTTTAAATTATCTTTATTATAACTATTATGAAACACACATATATATCTAACCTAGCCAATGTAAATTTAAAATAAACTATCTTTAAATTGATGTTCTTATAAAACTAATTAAATTCTATAGACAATGTTAAATTTAAACAAACTATCTTCAAAATTGAAATTGTTATAACACTAACTAAATTATATTAACAAAATTTTGTACCTTTCTTTCACTGAATGCCTAAATGAACTGTTTTCCACTATATATATATTCTAATCACCACTGAATGTCTTCGTACTTCAGTTATCCTTGTTTTTGTGAAATTACTTTTTCCAATTATCAGCTTCTACCAATTTAAGATATATTTTTCTTCACCAGCATTTATACACCACCAAGCTAACCAGCAAACACCATTTATATTTATTCTTCTTTTCAATATACCAATATCCAATTATTATAAGTTGATTTATACTAATCTCCAATCATAATATAATTTTAATTCCTTCCAATGTCCATCCAATATTCTTCTAATATACTTTTATAATCTTCAATAATTATTTGTGTATAATTATAAATGTGCATTAAATATATGCATAATTTTTAATCTTCATTTAACTCACTATATTAAACAATTGGACTATCTCCAACTAACTTTCATATTTCTTATTAAACTGCTTGACTGACTTACTAAAACTGTGAACAATTGACTTCACTAACTAATCTACTAACTTTCATAATAAACTGCTTGACTTCTGACTAAAAACTGCCATCTTGAATCCAAATCACGGGTATTTATATCCTTTTGGATATTCCAGAACCATCTGGTAAGAGATCATGTTCCAATTTGTTCCATTACTTCTATATAGATGTTCTCGAAAAAATATCTGTTCCATCCACCGACATAATCATTATTCCAGAATGTTCGACCGTAAACAATGGTCACACTCTGCACTCTGGAGAATTCGTTAATGTTCCATTGATAATTTTGTTGACATTTAGGCTTTTCAGATCAGAATAAACATTCAAATTAGTAACTAACACTCTAATTTAATAAAATCCACATTTCAAACAATATAACCCCACTTATATTTCTTATAATTCTTAATTTCTATCTGTCACTTCACATATGTATAGTTGGTTGTCTATGCACATGGCTCACTTAAATCTATTTACAACATTAAAATACAACTTTTTACAATTATTATATGATAATTTCTTAAAAATACCCTCACATAAATAATTTTTATTAAATTCTCTAGTATATAACTTATTTTAAACAACCAAATATCTAATATTATGTAGTATATAACTTATAAATTATTTTCTATAAACCCTAATCGTATCAATACCCCAAAATAATATTTAAAATAAATAATTTACTTATTATTTTTTTAAATATTAATTTTCTCATACCTTATTAAATTTAATAAATCAATTTTTTTTTTTATTTAAAATGTGTTAAATACATCCCTGTTCGCTGTCTATGTCAAAGCAGAGAACAACGGATCACAGTTCGGCTATTCTATGGTCAAACTGTCATGTCAAATGGAGAATGGATTTTATCAGAGAATAAAATATAACCTTAATTAAAAATAGAATCTATATTGTGTTCTGTTTATTTATAGACAAAATCTAGGAATTATTTCCATTCAAAATAACTTTCATCAATATAAATTGGTAAGTTTTTTCACTTTATTATATTAGAAAGACATTTATTTATAGAATCAATTTGTATCTAACCCCAAATTATGATTTTTAGGGTACAAAATAATTTCCATATGTATCAGACAATAAATATGATGTCAAATTGATTCAAAATAATGAAATCTACCATCTATTTAATAAATCAAGTCTATTGAATAAAATGGATATATCAGTAAGTTATTAGTGTTATTATATTTGTGTTAAAGGTATAGAAATCATTATTCAATCTCTTCATGATATTGAAAAATGTCGTTGATATGAAATATGCCTCTTAGTCTGTTCTCTGCATCTATTAACACATAACTATTTAGTCCATTCTGATTTTCAATTGTATATGGACCTTCAAACATTGGTTGTAATTTCTTACAACGGTTTTCTTTAACATTACTTTTTCTAAGTGAACGAATTAACACTAGGTCTCCTTTTTGAAATGTGATTGGTTTTTTTATATTTCGATTTTGTCTTCTGATATATTTTTCAGCTTTCCTCCTAATTCGGTTATTCACTTTCTGCATTACTTGTTCTAACATATCCTGATTATATTCACTAATCCACTTTCTGTTTCCTATATGGCCAAACATTAAATATTCTGGTACTTCCTCTGTATTCAAATTATGTGTATTATTTAAAAAATACTCTACTTGTGGTATATGTTGCTGGCAAGTTTCGTGTTGATTTTGGCACATTATCCTTAAATATTTTATAACTTCTTTAATATATCTTTCTGCAGGATTTGCCTGAGGATGTCTGATACTTGTAAAATGAATGTTGATTCCCTTTTTCTCACAAAATGCCCGAAATTTTTGGTTGTTAAAATATGTAGCATTATCTATTATGCAATTTCTAAATGGTCCTATTTCTTCGAAAAATTGATTAATATATAATTTTAATGTTTTAACATTTGTTCTAGAGCAGGGATATAGTTTAATAAATTTTGTATATAAATTAACTATCACTAGTATATGCTTTTTTCCTGTTGGACTGAGAACTAAATTTGAAATAAAATCCATGGAAACTGTATTTAGTTTTTCATATACAACATTAGATTTATATGTGTTCTGGTTTTTGAAATTCTTTTCTTTGTTTAGTTGACATATTGGGCATTGGGTAGTAATTTCTTTTGCTATACTTATGACATTCTTTGCAAAATAATTGTCCCTAAATAGCATCCATAGCTTTCTTGAACCAATATGCATATAATTGTTATGTAAATTTTTCAATATTTTCTTTGCTAAAGTTCTAGTTATTACATATACTTCTATGCCATTTATTATTTTATAATATACCCCATCTTTCCTAAGGACTTTTTGTTTTTCACTCAAATTGATCTGATCTCTTATAATTTCTTCTTTAGAATATAATCCAGTACTTTCTACTAATTGATTTAATCCAATTTTTATTGTTCGCTGCCCTTTTTGTGATGTATTTTCTAACCTTGATAAAGCATCTGCCACTATATTGGATTTTCCAGAAATGTATTTGATTTCAAATGAGTATTCACTCAATATGACTCCACCGATGTATTCTACTGTTTCCATATTTGTTATTTAATATAGATGTTAAAGCTTGGTGATCTGTTTCTATTGTAAATTCATTACCCAACAAATAAAATCTTAATTTTGTGACACAGTGTATTATACTTGCTAGTTCTAATTCTGAAACTGAGTAACCCTTTTCATGTGGCTTTGTGATTCTTGAAATGAATTGTATTGGGTATTCGACCCCATCATGTATTTGTAATAATACCCCTGATAATCTCTCTATGGATGCATCTGTTCTTAATATGAATGGCTGTGTGTAGTCAGGATAGTATATTTTCAAATTTGACAGAAAAATGTTCTTAATCTCTTGGAATGCTAGTTCTCTTCTCTGATCCCATCTCCATTTTACACCTTTTCTCAGTAGTTCAAGTAATGGAAGTTCTTTTATACTTAGATCTGGTATCATCCTTTTATAATAATTAATTATTCCAATAAATCCTCTTAAAGTTCTTAAATTGTGTGGTGTTTTATATTCCTGAATGACTTGTGTCCGTTCTGGATCCATTTCGATTCCCTTAGTGTTAAGTTTATAACCTAGATATATGACTTCTTTTTGAAAAAATGTACATTTTTCTTGATTTATTTTTAGTCCAACTTTGTCTAATCTATTTATTATAATTTTTAGGTGTTTCTCATGATTTTCAGCCGTTTTAGAAAAAATTAATATATCATCAATGTAGTGAATTACAAAATGTTCATATTGATCCAAAATATCATGAAGACATCTACATAGAGCACTGCAAGATGATTGAAGTCCAAATGGTACTACTTTGAATTGATATACTACTCCATCTATCTGAAATCCTGTATACTGTCTACTTTTTCTTTCTAGAGGTATTAACCAGAAACTATGCTGTAAATCGATTTTAGTGAAAAATGACATTCCTGTAATTCTTCCTAGTATTCCATCTATACTCATTGGTGCTTCAAATTGCTTTTCAGTAATCTTGTTAATATTCCTTGCATCCAAACATAACCTGATTTCACCTGATCTTTTTCGTACTACTACTATGGGGTTAATAAAACGTGTGTCTGCCTTCTCAATGATTCCATCTTCTAACATATTATTAATTGTTTTGTTTACTTCTTCTCTGTATTTATATGGTATTGGGTATGATTTTGTTTTAAAATCTTTTTCTTCTTTAACTTTTATACTATGGATATAATTTTGTGCAATTCTATTTTCTCTATTGACAAGTCCCTTGTGTTGCTGCAATATGGAAATGACTATTGATTTATATTCTTCAGGGCAATTTAAAACTTTCATCATATCTTCTTCTTTACAAATAACATTATTCTTCATTATGTACTCATTATTCCTTGCTTCCAATTTTACGCACTCCGCCTCGTAGGCATCCATCTGCTTAAAATTTCCATTCCTTAAATATTCACTACAATAATTATTCTTTACATTCTTTTGGGACATTTCCCTATCATCAAAATACATTTCTTCTTCATAGACATCATTATTTTCTTTTAATAATATCCTATCAACTCTTATTCCTTCTTCCACCTCATCTTTCTGCATAAATTTAATTATTTGCCCTTCCAAACATACCATTTTTTCTTCAAAATCTATCTTTACTTTCTTCTTTTCCAATTCATCATTTCCCATTAATATATCAACACATAAATCCTTGACAATAAATCCTTGCATATTAATTTCTTTATTAAGAATATTAATTTTAAAATTGGCTAGTTTATCAATTTCACCCAACTTCTTATTATTTGCACCAATAATTTTAATTTTTGGAATCTTTATTATATCTGATAGTTTTAATGTATTAAAAATAAAATTCTCCGAGACTAATGTACTTTCTGAACCAGTATCTATCATAATTTTAATCATTTTATTTTTGGCCAAAGCATTTATATAAATTAAATTAATAGATTCAATAATTTTCTCTTCATCTAAAGAAATAAATTCAGAAGGTTTTTCATAATAGCAATGGCCTAACTTGTAATTCAGAAAGTTTACTGCACAAAATTTTGATTATTAGAATTGTCAGATTGTATCTGACCACTTGGATCTGATGTACTATGTCTTTCCCTACTATGACTTCTACTCACATTTTCTTGCCTTGTACGATTTCGTTCCCTGTCTTCGCAGCTCCTATTCCTTCGAACACAATTTACCTGTCTGTTATAGTTAGGTCGCTCTGTATTTCTTCTATTGTTAAAATCTTGTCTATTATTATTAGTACTGTTATTAAAATGTTGTTTATTATAATTACTGTTATTATTATTAAAATTTTGTAAATTATTACCATATCTATAATTATTGTTATATGATTGTCTATATTGTTGATTATCATTTTTATTATATTGAAAGTTATTATTGTTTTTCCTGTTGTTATTATTACTTGTCATATTGCCTCTTTGTATTCTTTGAATAAAATTAATAAAACTATCTATTGTTTGAATATTTTGTACAGTTACGGTTTGCACAACATCAGCATCAAAATGTCTAGATACATTTAAGACTGTTTCATCCTCTCTAAGTGGTGGTTCTAAATATTTTGCAACTGTTATCAATTTCAATGCATAATCTACCATATTTGATTTTAAATTTTGATTATACTTTCCAAAATATAGAATTTCTCTAAACTTGGCTTGCTCTAATTCACCCCAATAATAATTTAAAAATTTATTTTCAAATGTTTGAAAATTATCTAAATCATTCTCAATACTAGCAAACCAAGTTGCTGCATTGTCATTTAATGTCACTCTAATATAATCTTTAATATCATTAATATTATTCACAAATCTTAATTTATGTTTTAAACTATTTATGTATACTCTAGGATGCAAATTTTTTATATTACCAGAGAATTTAATCCCAGTCTCATTTGTTAAATTTAAGTAAGGTCTCCCTATGTCTCTCATTTGTGAAATATCATCTATTCTCTGTTCCACATTTCTTATTTGATTACAATTTATTTGGATATTTTGTTGTATATCGTCTAATTTTTCTTCTGTGTTTCTCGTGTCTTCGTTAATTTTTACTTCTAAGTTACATTTCTGTAACTCTATTTTCTGTTCTATATCTATCTTATTATCTTGAATAATCCTCTTTACTTCTGTCCTCTCATTGTCTATCCTTTTCTTGTAGTCATTCCGTATACTTTTTATTTCATTTGCTACTTTTTTCTCTGCAGCTTCAAGTTTTTTATCCATTTGTTTTACAATTTTATTATTATTATCTTCTATTTTCTTTTCTAATTTTCTATAATTCTCTTCCAATTTCTGTTCCATTTTTTTCATGTCTTCTTTGACTTCTTTTGAATTCTCTTCCAATTTTTTCGTATTCTCTTCCATTTTCTGTTCCATTTTTTTCATGTCTTCTTTGATTTCTTTTGAATTCTCTTCCATTGTCTTGTTCATCTGCATCATTAATGACATCAAAGCTGCCATATTGACATTTTCCTCTCTTTCTGGATTCATTTCTGCAGTATCTTGTGGAACTTGAACTAAACTCTCCTCTTGTATAGGTTGTGTTTCTACTTCCACATCTTCTTCATTCTTTTTGCTTCTTGTACCTTTCTTTCCTTGAGACATTTTGAGACTTTACTTGTTCAAATATAATTAAAAATAAAATCTATAATTTTTTCTTTCTACTGATAATTAATTTACTTATATGAGAGCACTTATCTTCCCAAACTAATTCTTTTAAATAGAGAGCCACCGCGTTGGGTGCCAAATTGTTATGATGTATTTTTTGTTTGAATGATGAGCAATGAGTATTTTTAATAATATAATATATAGGGTTTTTATCGCGGTTCTCAAAGAATTAGCTTGTAAGTACTTTTTTAAATTATCTTTATTATAACTATTATGAAACACACATATATATCTAACCTAGCCAATGTAAATTTAAAATAAACTATCTTTAAATTGATGTTCTTATAAAACTAATTAAATTCTATAGACAATGTTAAATTTAAACAAACTATCTTCAAAATTGAAATTGTTATAACACTAACTAAATTATATTAACAAAATTTTGTACCTTTCTTTCACTGAATGCCTAAATGAACTGTTTTCCACTATATATATATTCTAATCACCACTGAATGTCTTCGTACTTCAGTTATCCTTGTTTTTGTGAAATTACTTTTTCCAATTATCAGCTTCTACCAATTTAAGATATATTTTTCTTCACCAGCATTTATACACCACCAAGCTAACCAGCAAACACCATTTATATTTATTCTTCTTTTCAATATACCAATATCCAATTATTATAAGTTGATTTATACTAATCTCCAATCATAATATAATTTTAATTCCTTCCAATGTCCATCCAATATTCTTCTAATATACTTTTATAATCTTCAATAATTATTTGTGTATAATTATAAATGTGCATTAAATATATGCATAATTTTTAATCTTCATTTAACTCACTATATTAAACAATTGGACTATCTCCAACTAACTTTCATATTTCTTATTAAACTGCTTGACTGACTTACTAAAACTGTGAACAATTGACTTCACTAACTAATCTACTAACTTTCATAATAAACTGCTTGACTTCTGACTAAAAACTGCCATCTTGAATCCAAATCACGGGTATTTATATCCTTTTGGATATTCCAGAACCATCTGGTAAGAGATCATGTTCCAATTTGTTCCATTACTTCTATATAGATGTTCTCGAAAAAATATCTGTTCCATCCACCGACATAATCATTATTCCAGAATGTTCGACCGTAAACAATGGTCACACTCTGCACTCTGGAGAATTCGTTAATGTTCCATTGATAATTTTGTTGACACTTAGGCTTTTCAGATCAGAATAAACATTCAAATTAGTAACTAACACTCTAATTTAATAAAATCCACATTTCAAACAATATAACCCCACTTATATTTCTTATAATTCTTAATTTCTATCTGTCACTTCACATATGTATAGTTGGTTGTCTATGCACATGGCTCACTTAAATCTATTTACAACATTAAAATACAACTTTTTACAATTATTATATGATAATTTCTTAAAAATACCCTCACATAAATAATTTTTATTAAATTCTCTAGTATATAACTTATTTTAAACAACCAAATATCTAATATTATGTAGTATATAACTTATAAATTATTTTCTATAAACCCTAATCGTATCAATATATATATATATATATATATATATATATATATATATATATATATATATATATATGTATATATAATATATATATATATATATATATATATATATATATATATATATATATATATATATATACAAGAAAATTACTGGATATTATAAGTTGGATATTATATTATAGTGACTGTTGATATAAACAAAATTTAAAATTTCAGTAACAATAAATGATATTACATACATAGAAAAGAAATTACATCAATTAAAAAATATATTAGAGCAGCATTTACCTGCTCCTTTACTACAAGAATTCTATAGAAGACAAAAAATTAAATACAATAAAGTTTTTTTCCAAATTAGAAATTACAACATCGAAAAATTTAACAAAATAAAAGTAGATCAATTTTCAAAAATAATATTTCAAGAAAAATGGTTCAAAAATCTAACTGACTTTTTCCTTATAAATCACTTTTCCTTATAATGTCAAAAAACTTTTGTCTTCGGGTCCAAAATTTTGCCTATTTCCTAGTGCCAGAGATTTCAAAATGTCTTCTCTTCTCTCAGATATCGAGTTTCTTATTTCTGGTCTAGAACTCCAAGAGAAGGACATTGTGAGATCTGAAAGCACTAATGTTATCACTAACATTTTACACAAAACAAGTAAAGAAGGACATTTTTTGACCACAATATACAATGAGTGTAAACAATTTTTAAAATCACATCCAGAAATTTACATTGTTAGGAGTGACAAGGGAAATGTTACAGTGGCAATGTATAAGAAGGATTACATTGAAAAAAGTAATAGTTTATTAAATGACACAAAAAGTAACATCAAACTTAAGAATAGTCCGGTGTGCACCCTCCAACAAAAAGCAAACAAGCTGGTGTCAGATTTAGCTTCTTCCAAATCCATAAAAACAGAAACAAGCTGGTGTCAGATTTAGCTTCTTCCAAATCCATAAAAACAGAAGTTGCAATATCCTTGAAAATTTACAATGCAGTTGCACCCAGGTTTTATACACTGCATAAAGTTCACAAACCCACTATTTTAATGAGACCTATTGTCTCTTCCATTGATGCTCCTAATAGTAAACTTGCTAAATACCTTACAGATATCCTCACAATTGCCTACAACGAATCCAATGAACTCTATATTAGAGATTCTTTCACGTTTAGTAACTTCATTAACAATGTTACAGTTCCGAATAATTATATACTGATTAGTTTAGATGTTGTGTCACTGTTTACGAACTTACCACTAGATGCTATTCTTAACAGCATCAAAAATAACTGGAACAGCATCTCTTCGCATACCAAGATCAGTTTAGATGATTTCATAAGAATTGTAACATTTATATTGGACTCTAACATCATTTTGTTCAATGGTAATTTGTTTAAACAAATCTTTGGCACTCCAATGGGCAGCAAAATATCCCCCATACTATGTAACTTTGTTTTGGATAAACTTATAACAACGTGTAAAGAAAATATACCTTTTCACATACCTTTTATTAAACGATATGTTGATGATTTGATTTTATTGGTCCCTGAAAACAAAGTAACTGATGTTTTAAACACCTTTAACGCCCAATGTAAACATCTAAAGTTTACGGTTGAGAGAGAGGCTGATAATATGATTCCTTTTTTAGACATGCTAATCCATTTTGGCAATGATGGCATGCTAAGGACAGAGTGGTATCGTAAACCTTGTTTTAGTAACCGTTTTATAAACTTTCATTCTCAACATCCATCTAAGATGAAAACAAAATTAGTTTTGGCCCTGAACACTAGGGTTATCAACTTGTCACACATCGAGATCAGAGACAAGGGACTAAAGAAGCTGAGATCTATATTACAAGAGAACTCCTATCCTATAGGGCTGTTAAATAAACTCATTTTCGGTTCTCCTTTTCCTTCGAATTTTTCTGATAACCAAAATTTTCATAACAATGAGGTCCGACAATTGACATTGACACACAAAACATCAGTGATACCATCTAAAATAACTTATGGTTGCCTACCCTACATTCCAGTTCTGACACCGAAGCTAATGAACATCTTCAAAAATGTTAGTGGTTTAAAAATTACAACCAAAAATGTGAAAACGGTATCGAAGTTATACACAAAAACAAAAGATCCTTTCACAATACAGGAGTCATCGAATGTTGTTTATTCTATACCGTGTAATAATTGTAACAATATATATATATATATATATATATATATATATATATATATATATATATATATATATATATATATATATATATATATATATATATTATTGTGATATTTAAAGTCTTGGTGCGCCAAGCAATAATTAGCTAATTAATTTTTTTGATTAATTAAAATTATTTAAATGATATGATTATGACTCTATCACAATTTTTAATTCTTTTATCTCAGGGTTAAATTCGTGCTTCAATATCTATGCTATTACATGTGAAAGGTAAGGTCCAGAGAATACCGGAATAATAAAAAACACATATGATCTAACACTATATATTGAAATAAAAATAATGAAATAATTCACACTCAAACGTTTTCAATAAACAAATCTCATATAAGGATTCTCAAAATTTTGTTCTCCGTACGTGAACAATCAAAATTAATGGTACAAACAATATTAATTGAAAACTCAAAATCCCAAACTATTCTAACTCTCCTAATCAAATATTTATATCCTTTCTAAATTACGTGTAAAAATTGTGTTATCAATAAAAGAAAAAAACTGCAGAAACAAAAATATCTCTCTCTGATGATGAGTGGTCCAAATCCTTGTTCCTTGTAGACTGTATTATCTCCTCTCAACCGCTCCCTATGTAATCAGCAATCTTACACAGATTGTTGCAAGTATATCGTCCTTAATGATCTCCTTCAAAAGCACAAATCATTCAAATTATGATAGCCTTTCTCCTCTCGATAAACTGAATCTCTCGTTGCCCCGAGTGAAAAATGACTCTTGGAATATCTTCTCTTTACGATAAACTGAATCTCTCGTTGGCCTGAACAGTGACTCTTGGAATATAAGTAGAGAAATATGACTTACAATATTTTGCTGCTTCAGCTTCTGTCAGATACACTAACTCCACAAAAACTCACTAACATTCAAACACTACTGCTTGCTACATTTCAAGAACCGCCAGAGAACAATCACCGTTCCTCTCACAGACTTGGAAACCAACTGATTATCTTTCTCCCCTTCAATCTCGCTAAACTTTTTCCTACATACTTATCCCACCTTTTTCAATCTCCGCCAATCAAAACTCGTCACAATTCCCCCATTTTTTCATTTCGATAACAAACAAATTTTTACCTATAATTATAAAATTTCTTAAAACTTATTTACAAATAATATTTTCTATAATTCTTACAAACTAACAAAAACCTCTTTCTATAATCCCTTCTATTGTCTTTAATCACTGCATTAATGTATTTCAATTGTTTTTGGATTTCACTTAAAATTATGCGGGTCACTCAAGTATAACAAAGAAATAATTTATGCAAAGCTTACATTTTGTTTAGTACAGGTAATCCAAGAATTTAATAACTTTCCTTCTCCGAAATGTTTTATCTGAATTATTTTAATGTTTTTTTTTTAACTTTGAAATATTTTAAACAAACCAATATTTTTCTCGATTTTACATATCATAACAATATATATATATATATATATATATATATATATATATATATGAGAATCATCTCGTAATTTTATGTATATAGAATGGCCGCCTAAGTCACCTGATTTGACTCCTCTTGTTGATTTCTTTTTATGGGGATACTTAAAAAGTAAAGTGTATCAAAATAGACCACAAAATATTAATGAACTGAAAGAAAGAATACGTAATGAGGTTGTTCAAATAACTCCGGAAGTTTTAGAGAATGTTAGAGAAGAGTTCGCGGCACGCCTTTCTCATTGTATTTTAGCTGAAGGTAAACAATTTGAGCACTTAATTTAGGTTTCGTTGTATTTATTGAATAATACTTAATAAATATTTATTGTAATAATAAAAATTTAATTATTTTTTTAAACAATTACAAACTTTAATTACTTAGACATATTGATATAGCTGAATAGGTATTTAAAAGACCTTTCAAATGATGTATTACAATACCCCCCTTTCTATTCAAAAATTTTAGCAATGACGTCATCACGCTCACAAAGATGACGTCAAAAATAAAAATGTATTCTTACGAATAGCCTATTTAAAAATAAAAATCGACGGGTTTCAGGATTTTTCCTTAAAGTCTCCGGTTTACGAAATAACGAATTTATTCCTTTCATTTCCACCATACTGTAAATATATATATATATATATATATATATATATATATATATATATATATATATATATATATATATATATATATATATATATATATATATATTTATTGGAAAAATATTGTGCTACTAAATAATAAAAGTAAAATGTATAATGGCATGTCTCTCAAAACAGAAAACCAAAAAAGGTATATATATGGAAGGCAACCGTATATACGTATTTCTGACTATTGGTCGTCTTCAGTACGGTGCAGCCAAGTTAGAAAAGGAGCATGTCATCTTGGGAAAGAATCATTACAGGAGCAATGCGACCAATTTGTGACATTATAGTTAGAAGACCCTGTTGGTTTCCAGAGCAACAACTTACAATAACCACGGAAAAAGCTACAGCTACCTGGGGAAATGGATGAAAAACGTTGAAACGTTTAAAACAAATGGAAAAGGATAATGCGAGTGGATAATAAAAGAAAAATGTAATGGCATGTCTCGCAAAACAGAAAACCAAAAAAGGTATATAGATGGAAGGCAACAGTATATACGTATTTCTGACTATTGGTCGTCTTTAGTACGGTGCAGTCAAGTTAGAAAAGTGGCATGTCAACTTACTAGGGGAAAAGATGACTACAGGAGCAATGCGACCAAGTGAGAGCGTAGTCTAATGCCACAAGTTGGTCGCATTGCTCCTTTAGTGATTCTTTCCCGACATGCTCCTATTCTAACTTGGCTGCACCGTACTGAAGACGTATATACCTTTTTTCTTCCATCGATATACCTTTTTTGGTTTTCTCTTTTGCGAGACATGCCATTACACATATATACATATATATATATATATATATATATATATATATATATATATATATATATATATATATATATATATATATATATATATATAGTTGAGTAGAAGTTGAGTTGAAGTAAAATGTTGAGAAATCGCATTTAAAGTTGTGCGTGACTAGGATTTTTAAAAAAATGCCCTATTACCTTACGCTTGTGTATTAAATAATTCTGAAAATGTTTAAACTAAGACCATAGATCATGTATTAAAGGTAAGATTTTTTAAAGTAATAATAATAATAATATTTTTAACAAAAAAGAAATAATTTAACTTACCCTTGTCCAAATAAGCCGTTATATTACTAAATGTTTCGGATAGATAAATTCAGTCGATGTGTGATTACCTGGTAGTCTAACTTTGGTTTCACATTTCATAATAATGATGCATATTATTATGAAAGAAATAATGTTAAATACATCGATAGGCCGTGTGCTGACATAAATAACAAAAAGAGTAGACGAAAATACAAATTTATTGTTACAAAAAAATACAAAATAATGTTTTCACTTGCTTAAAATAGAAACAAAATACTTTAATTGTTCAATTTTACGTCAGAAGGCAAGTCAATATAAAAAATATTAAACTAAACAAATGTTTAAAAAGATTATAAAAGGAACTAAACATTACATTAGTCTGGAAGTTTTCTTCGCTAAACATTAAAACACTAAAACTATTTATGAACAAAATTCTTTTACTTGTGGGAATCATTATAAAATGAAAATATGTAATAATATTTGTTAGAGTATTTAAAAAGGTACAAAAATATTACTGTAACATTCTGTCATAATAGTGAGCGTAGTGCATATCCATTAATTTCTTGTTAATCAGCTCTTTCAGATCCTTTTTTTACATCACTTAGCTCAAATGGCTCCAAATACGCTTTTTGGATAGATACCTCTGTATTTTCTAACATCTTCTTTCTTTTATTTCGAACAGAAATTTATTTGAATTCATCCTTGTAAGATGTTTTATAGAAAAACAAAAAGGGCTGTCCATTTATGAACTTTAAGACTTTGATATTATTCCAAATGACATTTTTTTCCTTGATCAACATTAAAATTGTATCCCCAAGTATCTTCTTACTATCATAAAAAAAATCAAAATCAAACTATGGACTGTAAAATGAGTACTCGTTTTCCTTGATCTTTTTATTGCAGCCATGCATTGAACAGGAGAATAAATCGATCCAATTTTTAAGTCTCTGTTTATTTGTTTTTGTATAAGGCTGTGGACTTTATCTGCCTCGTTATAATTATGTACTTTTATCAGATACTTGTGAGTAATTGTTTTTGAATTTATAATATTTGTTACGGCAAACATGTATAACGAGGCTAAGTACCTGTTTTTTTTTTGGCTGCAACAATTGTCAGAAATGAATGTCATGTTTATTTCCTGAGTACCTGCTTGTGCTGACACAATTTTTAAGTAATCAAGAACACAGCTAGCTTCCGATTCCCGCAGCACCTCGATTAGCTTGGGTCTCATCCCAAAAGTAACCATGTACGTCTCCATAGCTTTTATAATCATCGACAATATTATAAATGTTAAAAATTATTTAAATTGTAAAATTGTAGCTGTTTAATTTGGACTTATGATAAAAACATGAAGTTTCACCATTTGCACTTTGCATAATTGCTTGAAGATTATAAAAAACATAAAAATTATATCTATCAACTCTATTTTTTTTTTTGGTCTCTATTTTTCTTTAATCGGCTCAATTTCTTTTCTTCCAAATGATTTTCATATTTTTCTGTAATATCATCTCTTTGACTCCCTGATGAATTGCTAAACTGCAAACACAGATCACACTGATCTTTTTTGGGCTAAAAGAATCCTAAATTAAACTTAATTGTAAATACGTCATAAAAAGTGTCGTAGAGCCCACTTTCTTGTCCTTTATGTCCTGTATTTCTGTAAAATCTCTATATAAATCACGAATGCTTTTACCGCTACTAATGTACTCCCAAGTAGTGGCTGCTCTTAAATAATGAGACTCTATTCGAGGGATTGAGATTATAAACTCTGTAATATCACTTACCAACTTGCTGCTTACAGTTTTATGACTTCGATGCTTTCCTCTATTATCATTACCGACGCAGTCATCAGTATTTTTACCCTTCTGCACAACTGTTCGAATCATTCTTTATGTAATAACAAATCATTGATAATAAAAGTAAACAACTCTTTTATGTTTTAATATATTTCATTGACAATAAAAGTAAATAACTTTTTTCAAAAACGCCATTCAAACAATATTTATTAGCATCTTATATTGCTCCGAATGGCTTCACTATAGGAAGTTAATGGTTTAGAAATCTACAGATTCATATGTATGCACAGTATTATGATTGTCTGATATAACGAGATCGACTTATAACGAGGTAATTAGTCTGTCATTTCAGTTCTCGTTATAGAGGGAGTCTACTGTATAATAAAAATGTACTTTTCACAGCTTTCCCTGTATATTTTAAGCGTAGAGCATAGTACATTATAGGGATATTATGGCAAATGCAAATATTTGGTTTAATTTATAGCTATCATCATATACCCTGAATTTACATGTTGTCCAATTCTCAATTGTATTAAAATTCAATCATTCAGGTGTGAAAATCTGTCAAAAAGGGATCTACCTGTTTTATGGAATGATCCCTTGTTTATTTAGGTATACATTTTTATATCTACTTACATTTTCATGTTCCGCTATTTGATTTGGTGTCACCAGGTCATCTAGTTTATGTAAAAGAATAATAATTTTTGGAGCTCGTGATCCCATAATTCTGCAACAATACAATAAATTGTACGTAGTTATTCACATTTTTTATAAATATTTATGTGAATATTCATTAATATAGAGGCACTAAACTTTATATTTCATTACATTTTATAACTAACAGAGGCTTACTTGACTTTAAGTCTGTGGTTTTGTTTTTGTAACACAAAGACCTAATTGAAAATACACGTAGAAAATGAATGATTAATTTGTAATATACAGAACCAATTTGACATGCGTACACATTATACCCGTAAGTTTTGTAATCTATCTATCTATCTAATTAGCCTTCTTCGGTCTATCTTTGGACATAGGCCTCCCCAATCCTTTTTCATTCTTCTTTGTATGTCGCTATAGTCATCCTCCTAGAGCCCACGTGCTTCTTGATATTATCTGCCCATTCCATTTGGGGCCTTCCTCTGCTTCGTTTATATTCCCACGGTCTCCAACTTATAAGAATTTTGTTCCATCGTTCTTCTTTTTGTCTTATATTGTGTCCGGCAAATCTCCATTTCAATTTTGCAACTTCTTGTCTAACATCCCTCACTTTTGTTTTCTCTCTTATCCACTCGTTTCTCTTTTTATCCATTAGTCTTGTGTGCTACATTTATCTTTTCATTGCTCTTTGGGTTTTTATGATTTTGTCCATGTTTGCTTTTGTAAATGTCCACGTTTGGGAACCATAAGTGAGAACAGGGAGTACGCATTGATTGTATACTTTGGTCTTAAGATGCTGTGGATATCTTTTGTTTTTAAGAATGTAGCTTAGTTTGCCAAATGCCGCCTATGCCAGTCTAACTCGTCTTTTTATCTCTGCTCTTTGGTTTTCTTTGTTAAGTTTTATAGTTTGATCTAGATATATAATAATCCTGAACTTGTTCTATTTCATCTTGTCTTATTCTCATTGTGATGTCTTCATCTGTATTTGTTATGATTTTGGTCTTGCTGTAATTCATATTAAGGCCTATCTTTCCAGCTTCTACGTCCAGTTCTTTCATCATTTCAAATAATTCTTCTTTTTTATCGGTTATCAATGCGATTCATCAGCGTACTTTAGATGGTTCAAGCGTTGTCCACAAATTTTTATACATCTATCTTCCCATTCTAATCTTTTAAAATATCTTCAAGAGCCTGATTGAAAAGTTTCGGTGATATTGTGTCACCCTCTCTCACGCCTCTATTTATTTGTATTGATTTTGTTCCTTCATATACTTTAATTGTTGTTTTGGCTTCCTTATATATATTGGCTATTAGTTCCGTATATCTGTGGTCAATTTCTGCTGTTAATCAAAGAACTTTTCACTGCCCAATGTTCGACACTGTCGAAATCCTTTTCGAAATCTATGAACGCTATATATATAGAGGAATGTGGTATTCATTTGCTGGTTCTAAAAGTATTTTCATACTTAGTAAATGGTCACTTGTGCTGAAGTTTTGTAATACAGCGGCATAAACTAAACACATCAGTTTAATAAAAAAAAAAACAAAATGTGGAACTTACCAGAGTTTTCATCATACAATGGCGCAATGCTGAATACGACAACACAACAACGGTTTGCAGTCGACGAAAACTGATACGACACTGAATTCGTTGATATGATAGGATTAGCGGGGGGAAAAATCGAAAAGAGACACATATAGGTTTCTCGCGTACTATTTCATCTTTCGCGATTTCTGTCAAGGCCATTGGATAGAGTAATAGGTTTTATGTGTCTATATATATATATATATATATATATATATATATATATATATATATATATATATATATATATATATATATATATGAAAATTACTGAGTTCTCGGGAAGAACCGCGTTGAGAATTTAAAACTCGACGTTTCGGCACCCATTTTGGAGCCATTATCAAGAGGGATACGGTTCGGTTCGAGTTCGGGGTCTCAATCTGCCTACTCCCCTCACTCGAGAAGTACCAGTATCGTGTTCTATATTGCAAGAACTGTCTCTCGGCACTGAGGTCTCAATCTGCCTACTCCCCAGTGTCGAGTGACAACCGGTCTTACCCTGTGTGGCTGCTTTTATACTCGCTGTATGCGCGGGAACGGTATGCGCTGACGTGGTCTGAACTGACGTGGCCTGAGCGGTGTGGGCGGGAGGTCGCTGAAGAAGGGGTCGCCATGTTGCCGGCAATCGTTTCGCGTCATCGCGCGTGTTCAAGCTGTGAGGCCGTTTTTCGATTTCGATAGCTTCACGAATGATTCTCGCTTTTAATGAGCGGATGGGAGCGATGGTTTTTGCTTTTTCGAAATCTATTTTGTGGCCTGTCTGAATATGATGTTGGGCTAGGGCTGAAGTGGTATCGGAATGTTTGACTGATAGAGAATGTTCGTAAATACGGTTATGGATTCGTCGGTTTGTCTGTCCTACGTATGTACGTGGGCAACTGGAACAAGCTATCTCGTAGACACCATGGTCTTCATTGGGGATTTGGTCTTTTACGGATCTAACGAGATTGGACAATTTGGAGTGAGTGGTGAAGATGGTTTTGATATTAAGAGGAATAAGAGTTCTACTGATCTTGTCAGTGACACCTTTAATAAAAGGTAGAAAGATTTTGGGTTGATCCGGCGGCAAGGTTCTCTGTCACTCCTCTTTCCATTCCAACTGAGAAAATTATTTGTCAAACTGAGGAAGCTATTTCCCATCTTCCTTCCGACCAAGCCGAAGTTGCCAGACAAGATGTCGCCAGAATTCTCCGTACTTCCAAACCGCCACCTTCAAATATCAGTCTTTCAGAAAGACGTGCCCTCAAAGAACTTTACAACAACCCTGACATCGTCATCCTTCCGGCCGACAAAGGTAATGCCACCGTCATTCTCAACTCTTCTAACTATTTCGACAAAATGTCCGAACTTCTGAATTCCACAGAATACAAACATGTCCCAAATGATCCAACCACATATCTAGAAAAAACGACCAAATCCATTATAAATAAGTCTACTCTATCTCCAGACCTCAAAAAATCTCTTATACCCAGAGAAAAATCATCCCGAATTCCAAAGATATACGGCCTTCCAAAAATCCATAAGCCCAATGTTCCCCTAAGACCTATCGTCAGTGCATACAACTGCCCCACTCAGAAATTGGCAAAACATCTCGCTTCATCCTTACAACCATTAGCCGAAAACGCCTCGTCCTTTGTCAAAAACTCTTTTCATTTCATTGATCTTCTGAAAAACTTTTCTATTTCGCCCTCAGACATACTAGTCAGTTTTGACATTGTCTCTTTATTCACCAACATTCCCATCGATGAAACCATTTCCATCTTGGACTCTAAACATCAAATTCCCCAAGACACATTATCTCTTATAAAACACTGCATGTCTAATACATATTTCACGTTCCAAAATCGTTTCTATCGTCAAATCAAAGGTGCCCCAATGGGATCGCCCCTCTCTCCCGTAATAGCAGATATATACATGGAACATTTCGAAACAGTAGCCTTGTCCTCGTCAAATCTCAAACCCACCTGCTGGTTACGGTACGTTGATGACACCTTTGTCATTTGGCCCCATGGTAAAGACACATTAGATCTCTTCCTCTCCCACCTGAATGGAATACATCCCAGCATTCAATTCACGATGGAAGTTGAGTCTGAAGCGTCTTTGCCATTCCTTGATGTTCTTATTCAGAAAAATCCACCTCACAGTTTTTCCTATTCCGTGTACCGGAAACCCACTCATACAAACCGCTATCTCAATGCCCAGTCACATCATCACCCCGCCCAACTTAATTCAGTCATCAACACTCTTATTTCCCGTTCCATAAGACTTAGCGACAACAATCACAGGTCATCCGAAATCAATTCAATAAGACAAACACTCCTACAAAACGGCTACCACAAAACCCAAATCAATAGAAGCATTCAAAAACTTCTAAACCCCATTCCATCCAAAAAAGAAACCTTGCCGCCGGATCAACCCAAAATCTTTCTACCTTTTATTAAAGGTGTCACTGACAAGATCAGTAGAACTCTTATTCCTCTTAATATCAAAACCATCTTCACCACTTACTCCAAATTGTCCAATCTCGTTAGATCCGTAAAAGACCAAATCCCCAATGAAGACCATGGTGTCTACGAGATAGCTTGTTCCAGTTGCCCACGTACATACGTAGGACAGACAAACCGACGAATCCATAACCGTATTTACGAACATCTCTATCAGTCAAACATTCCGATACCACTTCAGCCCTAGCCCAACATCATATTCAGACAGGCCACAAAATAGATTTCGAAAAAGCAAAAACCATCGCTCCCATCCGCTCATTAAAAGCGAGAATCATTCGTGAAGCTATCGAAATCGAAAAAACGGCCTCACAGCTTGAACACGTGCGATGACGCGAAACGATTGCCGGCAACATGGCGACCCCTTCTTCAGCGACCTCCCGCCCACACCGCTCAGGCCACGTCAGTTCAGACCACGTCAGCGCATACCGTTCCCGCGCATACAGCGAGTATAAAAGCAGCCACACAGGGTAAGACCGGTTGTCACTCGACACTGGGGAGTAGGCAGATTGAGACCTCAGTGCCGAGAGACAGTTCTTGCAATATAGAACACGATACTGGTACTTCTCGAGTGAGGGGAGTAGGCAGATTGAGACCCCGAACTCGAACCGAACCGTATCCCTCTTGATAATGGCTCCAAAATGGGTGCCGAAACGTCGAGTTTTAAATTCTCAACGCGGTTCTTCCCGAGAACTCAGTAATTTTCATTCATCTGACCGCGGAAACTTATCCGAACATATATATATATATATATATATATATATATTATATATATATATATATATATATATATATATATATATATATATATATATATACAGGGTGTCCCGGAAAATAGTGCGTTCCTTAACGATATGTGCAGATTGCAGCATTTAAAACAAAAAAGTCTTATAACATTTTTTTATGAAGTTAACCGTTTTCAAAAAAAAAAATTATTAATTTTAATCCATTTGATTATTGTTCGCAGAAAAGGAAATACAGCCGGCAACGTTGCGTTCCTTGTTATTCTTCGTTAATTACTGTAAATCAGCTATCATGAATCATCGATCGTTAGGCATAATATGTATTGATACTGATAACAGTGATAGAGAAAAAGCTTGTATTTGTTTTTATTAAATATTTAATAATTAAAGTTTGAATACTGTTTTTACTTACATGGAAAATTATTATTACAATAAATGTTCGAAATGGCCCACCAATTGCACAGATACACGCGTTTATTCGACGAATCCAATTATTCTTAATATTATAAGTATGTAATTTATGTCTGATTATTTCAGCAGCATCAAAAATTCGTTGTCGCAATTGAGCTTCTGTTTTAATTTCATCTGGTTGTCGTAAATATACTAATGATTTTAGATGTCCCCAAAAATAAAAGTCCATAACATTGCATTCTGGTGTTCTGGGTGGCCACAGAACGTGTCCATTTCTACCGATCCAACGACGAGGAAAAGTGATGTTGAGGAAATCTTTAATCATCATCATCATCATCCAGCCTCAAGAGTCCACTGCTGAACATAGGCCTCTTCCTCATGTTTCCAACCCCGTCTATCTGGCGCCGCTCTCATCCAGTTTTTATTGAGTCTTCTTAAATCGTCAGTCCATCTTGTAGGTGGTCGACCGACGCTTCTCTTGTCTTCCCTTGGCCTCCATTCCAATAACCTCTTTGTCCATCACCCATCTGTCATTCTGGCTATGTGTCCTGCCCATCTCCATTTAGTCTGGCTATCTTCTCGATGATGTCAGTCACTCCGGTTCTTCTCCTGATGTCTTCGTTGGAAATCTTTAATATGTCTTGTAAAATGTGCTGGAGCCCCGTCATAAAGAAACCACATTTCAGAGCGTATTTGTAACGGAACTTCTTCAAGAAGTATCGGTAGAACATGCTGCAAAAAATTTAAATAGGATTCTCCATTCAATCTTCTGGGAAGTTCGTACGGTCCAATCAGACGACTACCAATAATCCCAGCCCATAAATTTATACTAAATTATGTTTGAAAATTTGTCCTACGTATAGCACACGGGTTTTCATCACTCCACGCGTGACAATTGTGAAAATTAAACACACCATTTCTCGTAAAATAAGCTTCATCTGCACACAACACTTTGCAAGGAAATTCGGGTTCTCTGGCGATTTTGTTTTGAAACCATCTACAAAATCTTAATCTTCGAGGTAAATCGCCTTGGTGTAAATCTTGCACTCGTTGGTAATGGTAAGGATGTAACAGTTGTTCCGTAAATGTCTTGTGAACAATGTTTTTTGAAATGCCAACCATTCTAGCCACAGATCGAGTACTTACTCTTGGATTATTACTGACTATATCCAAAATCACATCTTCTGCATTTAGTTTACGGTTACTTCGTGTTCTACCGCTAGTTTTTTTAAGTATCACACAACCCGTCTCTAATAACCTAAAACATGACAATACTATTTATTCTTGAGCTCCGGGTAATTACAACTGTTTACAAATAATGTACCTTTTCTGTATCAAAATAAATTAAACTACCGCATTCTGCCCATACATTTTGGAGCGCAACGTTGCCGGATGTATTTGCTTTTCTGTGGACACTAATCAAATGGATTAAATTTAATATATATTTTTTTTTGATTTGAAAACGGTTGACTTTATAAAAAAATGTTATAAGACTTTTTGTTTTAAATGCTACACTCAGCCCATACCTTTAAGGCACGCACTATTTTCTGGGACACCCTGTATATGTATGCATGTGTATAAGTTCTCGAGAAGAACCGCGTTGAGAATTTAAAACCCGGCGTTATGGCGCCTATTTTGGGGCCATTTTCAAGAGAGATATGGTTCCGTTAGAGTTAGGGATCTCAATTTGCCTACTCCCTTTACTCCTGACGTGGTAGTGTCGTGTTCTGTAGAAATACAAAAACCGTCAAACAGCAATGAGGTCTCAATCTGCCTAGTCCTTAGTCTCGAGGGGCACCTTTAATTTAGCGATATAAATGATTTTGGAATGAAAAGTATGTATTAAACATGCAGTGTTTTATAAGAGATAATGTGTCTTGGGGATTTGATGTTTAGAGTCCAAGATGGAAATTGTTTCATCGATGGGAATGTTGGTGAATAAGGAAACAATGTCAAAACTAACTAGTATATCTGAGGGTGAAATAGAATTGTATTTCAGAAGATTAATGAAATGAAAAGAGTTTTTGACAAACGACGTGGCTAATGGTTGTTAAGGATAAAACGAGAAGTTTAGCCAGTTTCTGAATGGAGCAGTTGTATACACTGACGATGGGTCTTAGGGAATCATTGGGCTTATCGATTTTTTGAAGGCCGTATATCTTCGGGATGATTTTTCTCTGGGTATAATAGATTTTTTATAGGTAAAGTCTTATTTATGATGGATTTGGTCGTTTTTTGTAGATGGGTGGTGGGATCGTTTGGGACGCGTTTGTATTATGTGGAATTGAGAAGTTCGAACATTTTTCGAAATAATTAGAAGAGTTAAGAATGACGGAGCATCACCTTTGTCGGCCCAAAAGATGACAATGTCTGGGTTGTTATAAAGTTCTTTGAGGGCAAGTCTTTCTGAAAGCCTGATATTTGACGGTGGGGGTTTGGAAGTACTGAGAATTCTGGCAACATCTTGTCTGGCAACTTTGGCTTGGTCGAAAGGAAGATGAGAAATAACTTCTTCAGTTTGACAAATAATTTTCTCAGCCTTTTGACAGAGCCTTGGTAGCTGTCGTTGATTTGAAATAGGCTGTGCATTTTGCTGAGAGATAAGTTGGTCAAGTTTGCTTTTCTGGGTTTAGGTTTAGTCAGTAAAACTACAGAGAAAGAAAACTTAGAGCTAAATAATATAAAAATAATACGCGCAACTAGTGATGATGATGGTTAGTTTTTTTATCAGACCTAATTAGAAAAAAATATATGCAACGAGTTGTGGTCGTAAAGATGATAGTTTTTTATATTGAAAAAAAGGGAAGAATTGGCGGTAAAATGTAATCACATTGTGTTGAATATTAAAATAAGCTACCTATTTTAGCGCGAATCGAAGAAAGGTGGACAAGACAAAAAAATGTTTAATTTGGGTTGAGCTATATCGACAATAAGAGAATTTATTTTCGTGTTTTCTTAATAAGTATTGTAACCGAATAATGAGGAATGATGAATAACCCAACATATGCTCTGTAGGGTTCATGATGAAAATACCTGCTACAAGTGCGTCTGTAGAACGAAGTTTTTCTGTACTAATATGGATTAAAAACTTTGTCAGAAATTCCACAAGTGGGGAGAGACTAGTTAGCTTAGCGATTTTGTCAATTGAAAAAGAAGTTAAAGAAATGTCTGAAAATCTTAATTTTTATGACTCTGTCATAAGCGAGTCTTTCAAGGATGACAGAAGAATAAACTGCACTACAAAAAAAAGTTTACTAAGTCTTTTTATAATTTCATTTAATTTGCATCCCTTTCTCCAAATGTCACGGCACGCCAATGATTAACTGAGAACAATAACATTACACAGAATAAAAAAATGAAGCCATAAAAACTGTAATAAAGCTAAAAATTCTATATACTGCGCACGACCAGAATATTAAAAGATTGATGGGAAACTCGAAAGTACAAAGTCTTGAAAGAATACAAAAAAACCAATCTCAAAAAATTAGAGCTAAAATTAATAATAATCTCTCAAAATGATTGACTTTTCATTTAATTACGGAGAAACAATATAACAGTTTAATTTGAAAGCTCGTGTCATCTAGTGTACAAAAATATAAGCAATGTACCTACTTTAGTTATAGGATTCTATTTCGCTCAGTCTGCTTTATTAAACTCGGGAATAAATAGGGATCTATTCATTTGGTATTAATGGTATTATAATGGTATTATGTGGATATTAAATTCCAGTAAAATATAAAATACTAATTCTCATTATACTAGGAAACGGAAATTTTCGTGGGATATTTTAATAATTTTTTTTTATTTTATTTTTTTGTTTTCATAGTTTTATGTCAAAGAAAAATAAATAGGCAATTTTAGCGAGCCAATAAGACGTCGACAGTAAAGACAAAGAATATAGACACATATGCGACTATATTCTTTGGTAAAAATATTGTATCAATTCCTTGTAGGGGAGACCGGGACATATAGGAACATTGACAGATATGAAATGATTAATTTGAATTTTGCGCTAAATTTGCTACCGGAGGTTGGCAACAGTACAGTCAGTGAGCGAATGTAATGTAAAGTGCCAATTTTATGAGATAATTTGATAATTTAAGGTAAGTTCTCAAATTTTTACTAAACTTGTATGATGTTTTATTACAAGATACAGTATGCAAAAGCCCGCTGCTGTTAAATGTGTGCACGTACACATCTCTTACCTTCATTTCACGCGTTAATCGTTAATTTACTTAAAATTTTTGTGATGTTATGCTTGATGTTTTTCGCGTGAAATGGGTGAATAAGGACCACCTACGTTAGGACATAAGGACCACTGGTCATATATGCTCCTATATATTTAGCAAAATTGCTTATATCTTTTCAGATGCGGAATTACAAGAAAGAATATATTTTGATCAGAGTGTTCCATCAACTACTAAGAGTTATTACCAGGGGGTAAAAACACAAATTACAAGTATTCAATTTCTTACAATGTATTATTTAACTTAAATATATTCTATTAAATACTGTAAAATGTAATGTCTTTCAAATATTTCAGCACGTGGTTGAACTGGCAGCTTAGTAGATCCTTCATGTTTGCAGAGAGGTTATTTTTTCTTCTTTCTTGGGTGTATGTTTTGCATTCTAACAGAATATGTTTCACAGTGATTTGTGACTTGCAGTTGTGGCAGAAAGGGATGGCTTCTTTATTTATTAAGTGAATATGGGTTGATATAGTGTGTTCTAATCGTAGTCAAGTTATTATCACTTGTTCACAACGTTTGGGTGGGAGTGGTAAGGTGGTGCCGACAGTTTCTATGACATCTTTTAATTTGTTGGATGTGGAACTCCAGTTACTCTGCCATAAGTTGGTAATATGTTTTTTAATGGAGGTTTTATGGTCGTTTCTTGTTAGCATGTGTGATACAGGGATGCTTTCATCTAGTGCAGCTTCATTAGCAAGTTGGTCCACTGCTTCGTTTCCTTTGATTCCCACGTGTGATGGCACCCATAAAAAAGTTATTTCTATGTTGTTTGTTGATAGTAGTATGAGTTCATTTTTTATTAGTATTATAATTTCATTTGATGGATACAATTGCTATAAAGCTTTTAGTGTACTTAATGAGTCAGATATTATAATATAATGAGGTGCGGATTTTCTTCTGCAAACTTTTAGTGCCTCTAAAATAGCCAATGCTTCTCCAGTAAATATGCTACAACTCAGAGGGAGTCGTATTTTAAAATGGTCTGCTCCATGTATGTAAACTGTTGCTAATCCTGATTGAGTTTTTGATGCATCAGTTTAGATATTTTCAGAATTTGTATATAGGGATATTATTTCATGGTATGATTGATGTATTATTGTTGGGTTAGTGGATGTTTTGGGATAGCGAGTAAGGGATGTAATTACAATTAGTGGACTAGTTGACCAAGAGGGAAAGTTTTGGGTTGGATTTATGATGGCACTAAACTGCTCACAGTCGTAACCACTGAATTTAATTCTTTCCTGAAAAGGGAGTGTATTCATAGGTTTATTTTTGTAATTATTGATACATTTAGGTTTTAAGATATTTGAATGCATGGAATTTTGATGATTTAATGATACATGAGTTGCATAATTTAGTAACAATTGTTGCCTTCGTAAGTGTAAAGGTAATTCGTTAGCTAATACTTGAAGGCTATTGGTTGGGCTAGTTCTAAATGCGCACAAAGCAATTCTTAGTGACGTTGATTGAATGGAGTTTAGTTTTTTTAATGTAGTTTTTTTGGCAGTACCATAACATATTGAGCCGTAGTCTAATTTGCTACGTATAAGTGATTGGTATAAGTTTGTGTAATTTTTGTATTGCTTGTTGATATGATTTTTAGAGGTGTAGCGTTATAACTGCTACATTGCCTGCTTTCTTTCTTATGTTAATATATTTCGTTAATTCTATTCTCCAATTTCCATATCCTCTGTCATAATTCATATTCTATATCTTCCATTGTATCTCTTATTTTTCTATATATTTTCTCAGATATAGATTGTATCAGAATTATGTCGTTACTTAATTGATTCATTATTCTCTTTTCATTTTTACTGGTATTTGGTATAAAAACCAGTTGGCGTCCAAATCTATCTTCTTTATTATATATTTCAGTATCTACCTTTCCTATTTTCTTAATAATCATCATTTTTATCTTTTACTCAAGTTTCTAAAGAATGAATTTTATTTTCATCTCTATTTCTGTTACTTTGGAACGAGAGGTGCCATCTTTATTCTCTGTTTAGTTTAATGCTAGTGACAAAGACTCCTTTTTGTTGACATTTCCCCCTTCCCGTTCGATACAAAAGTCGATATAATTGCTTTTATTTCTAAAAATGTCGATTTTCTTCATGACTTCGGTAAAAGTATAATAACCAATTGTTGTGTCGTCTCCTGAATTAGGAGTCAACCTCCGGGATACATTTCTCAGGTGCGAGTCAAATTATATTAACATCCAGAATACCAACCGGCCTGAGAATGGCACTATCATTCCGATAGGAGAGTTGACTCCAGGGCAAGAAAATCCACAACTAACAACATGGCTTGCTAACAACCATAGCAGAAAAGACCAGGATAAAACCTAGGATTTGGTGACAAGCATTTTTCCTTACTATAATGTAACACTGTAGCAAGAAGTCGAATAATTTTTATTTAAATTCAATATAATATTTAAACATGTATTTTTCTGCCCTTTTTGTTTAATATTTTAATAAACATGTGTTAATTTAACTGTGTATTGTTTCTTCTTTTTACTTGTTTGCGTGTGTTGCTCCAGAGTAGGCCATATTCACGTCCTGAGTGAGCTAGCCAGGGAGTGTTTCGTATAACGTCTAATGTAGCAATTTTGCAATTGATACATTAGGGGTTATGACGTTAAAAATTGGTCCCAACGGGAAACGATTTGTCGCTCCAACGTTGTTAGTGATGTTAGTCAGATTGTAGCAGCAAACTAAGGTTGGCGGTTACAAGTTGACAGCAGCTCAACGTTGGGATGTTACAAATTGAGCCTCGAAGGGTTACAAATTGGCACCCAATGAATGTTCGTTGGAACGTCACAAATTGGTGCGCAACGTTACAGAGGTTCAGTGGCATTTTCGTCGCTGACGACTGGAGTATAATATACGTATCATGCAAACACGGGCTTCTCTGCCCTATCAAAATATGTAAGTAACAAATGTTTAACTCAAAAAACAAACATGATTAAGACTGGATAGGACGTTGATAGTAACTATCCTCGTATAAGGGCTCTAATCAAAACTAATGGCAACGTACCAGTTTAATCAGTAAATAATAACATTGTAAATAAAGTAATTACTATTTAAATGTTATTAATTAAAAGTTATTACAATTAAAGGTTAAAGTACGTTTATTGACGTTTCAATTTCCACTTCGGAAATTGTTCCCAAAATACAAACATTAGTAAATTAATCATTTTTTTGTTACTTAGTGAAAACTTCTAATTTAATTTTATCTGACTCATTTATATTGACAATTCAGACAAACATTATACATTTTGAAGTAGACGACTTTAAAATGATATTTCCAATATTGTTGAGTTGCGTTTCTGGGACGACTTTACTTGTAAGATAGTTCATTCGATTACATGAAATCAAGTTTAACTCAAGAATATCCGTCAGAAAAAATTATAGCATGCAATTTATCTTTAAAAAGACAAACACCTGCCATAATGACAGTAAAAATCTCCTGTTAGTGATTCCATAGTAAATTATGAGGGAAAACCAGGAAAAAAACCTCCTAATACTATCCCTACATGGTAAGTATTTGGTCGTGCATTTAGTTTACTTTTAATAAACACCAAATTCTGATTTTATATGTTTGTTATTTAAGAAACATAAATTATGTATACTCTATATGTTACCGACTTACTAATACTGGTATTTTCCTTTTAATAACTTCCTCTTTTAATATGGGTTACCAGATCCTACTACATTCTGCCGAGGAATTAAACAAAATTTAAAATCCACAGTATGGTGGAGATATGTAGACGATGTATTCTCAATATGGCCTCATGTGTCAGAGTTGTTGGACACATTCCTGAATGATATAAACGATAAAGAAGAGACAATAACATTTACCATGGAAAAGGAATATAATAACACACTACCTTTCCTGGATGTTTTAATCTCTAAGAACGATACTGGATATGAGACTCAGGTGTATAGCAAACCAACACATACCAACAGATATTTAAATTTCAAATCAAATCACAATATTAATATTAAAAAGGGAATCATTAAATCCTTATACGATAGAGCCAAAGTTACTTGTTCTAACTTTTATTAAAAAATTATTATCCTTTACCGTTTATAAATAACTAACTTTCAACAATCGACCGAATAGAACAGAACAACTTAGAATGAGATCCTACAGCATACACAAGGAATAATACGAGGAAAATAACAATACCATACATAAAAATATTATCAGAATAACTTAAAAGGATAGGAAATAAATTTAACATTTTAACAACATTTAAAACAACAAACATATTGAGATCTATTTTGTCTAAAACCAAACCTAACAATGAACAAGAAAGGACAAAGAATTGCATTTATAAAATACCTTGTGAATGCGATCAGTTTAATTTAGGTGAAACATCAAGTCCATTAAATGTTAGAATAAATGAACATCAATCTTATATTAAAAATAGAGAATTTGATAGATCTCAAATATGTAAACACGCATGGAATAATGAACACAGGGTTGGATGGAATGATTCAAATATAGTCCTTAAAGAAACGAATGGTAAAAAAAATCAAAGAAGCGGGTCTAATTATGCTAAATAAGACCAATTGTGTCGCAAATTACTTGGCAGAATGTAGTAGGATCTGGTTACCCATATTAAAACGGGCAGTTATTAAAAGGAAATACCAGTATTAGTAAGTCGGTAATATATAGATGATACATTATTTATGTTTTTTAAATAACAAACATATAAAATCAGAATTTGGTGTTTATTGAAAGTAAACTAAATGCACGACCAAATACTTACCATGTCGGGATAGTATTATGAGGTTTTTTTCCTGGTTTTCCCCTTATAATTTACTATGGAATCACTAACAGGAGATTTTTATGCTGTTTATCCTGCTAAATATGTTTATGTTACCTACCGCTGTTCTTCTATCTCCAAATTCTAGCTTTCTAAAAAAGCCACTTTTATTCGAAACAGTTCTCTGTCCTAACCTATAATTATTGCTAATCTTGCGTTAGCACCGGAACTCCCTCTCTTTGGAAGAATATATAAGCCCTAACAAAATACTAATAAAAGTTCTTTGTTCATAGTTTCCTTTTTCTTCCTGCGGTAGATTTTTTATTCTTCCTTGAGTAGTTATTTATATTCATTCTGTGCTTGTCGGGTTCTGTATCCCTGTTGCATCATTAAATATGCTTTGTTTTTTCTCTCTAGCATAATCTGAAATTCTTCGTCAAAACAGTTATTGGTTTTTGTTCTTCTTTGTTTACCTTTCATGCCTAGTAATTCGTCAGTTGTTTCTTTCATGATGTTTCTGCACCCTTCCCACTCTTCATTTATGTTTTCACTTTTTAGTCTGTTTTCTAATTTGATGTTTAATTTTTTTTTTTATTTTCTCTATTTTTGTTTGTACTTTTAAGTCGTCCTAAATTGTATCGTTTATGTACAGAACCTATTTCCTTTTTTAAACGTTTAAAATTCTATCCCGGACTCTGCTCCTCTTCTGGTGCGAACGTTTATTATATTGGATTGGTGTCTGGAGTCTACAATAGAATTATCTGTCATATTTACTGTAAGTGCGCCTGATGTTTGTGTGTATCTTTTTGAGCGAAGTTAAACTTATACCATCGATTAAAAAAAACTACTATGAAAATAAAGTCGCTTTTGAAATTAGAGTATCAAAAACATTTTAAATTCGGTATTTCTCAAGCACCGAATGTTTTCATTTTGTTTGGGCTGTGTTGCCATTCCTGTTCCATACCGTGCAAGTTAAACGTTTACTTTGTACTCCAGTTCTTCCTTTAACGAAATTTTTCTGCACGTCATGCACGTCATGCACGTCTTTATGTATAACTTTTTGTAAATGAACACGTTTTGGCATGCTTTTAAAAGATATTGTGTACATACAAACTAAATAAGCATTTGCGGTTGCTAGCACTCTTTCTATTGACACACTAAATAGTTGAATATTGTTCTAAAATAAAAAGAATAAAATAATTTGAGCATTTTACATCTTTAGGTATCTAGCCGACTTCCGCACATCCTCGCATTGTACACGTTATTAACGGAATGAAAACTTATTTTATAAACTAAATTTATTCTAATATTTTTAATTTTAAAAAATTTTTTCAATAAAATTCTTTATAAAAAGGTATACAAAAAACCCAGTTGGGCTATGTTAAATTGACAAAACGTTTTCGGAATAAGTATTCCATCATTAGTGTCCTAAAAGTATTTAACCACTTAATTAAAAAGAACATGAAATAATTTAAGTTTTGACTAAGGTTAATGTAAAATGTGGTTAATACATGGATGTAGCCACTAAATATGAGGGTAAAAACCATCGAGCAAAAAGACAAAAGAGGGAATCTAATCGTTATGAAAAGGCGACCAAAAAAGTGGCCTCTGATGGCGCACATATCCGGAAATGCGAATGCGCCAAATTTAAATTTTCCGAGACTTATTAACAGTAGCCATAAAATAGTTTTCAGAATGTGTCTTAGACGAGAAAATTTTAATCAAATATTAACGATAACAGTCTAAAATGTGAAACAATTGTTAAAAAACTTCAATATAAATAAGATTTCATGTGACAGTTGGGACAAATAATAACATAACCCAACTAAATTTGATTTCTTAAACAAGGAAAGACTCTCTTTCCTTGTTTAATTTGGCCTCTCATGATGGCACTTCCTGTCTAACAATATTTTTGCCCCCACTACCTTTACATTCCCTCTTTTGTCTTTTTGCTCGATGGTAAAAACCCTTTAAAAATTACTAAATGAAATTTAGTTTACATTATGTCTAATTTAAAATTAAGATGGTTAAGTTACCATTGGATTGGTAACATGGCGACATATGACTCTACATTAAGTTGCAAGTCCTGAGACGGTATGTCTACGAGGACTTTATTAAAGCAACTGAATGAAATGACAATCTTGGCAGGTTATGACGGAAGTTGTGACAGAGCAGTCAGTGTAACTGTATATGTCTATTTAAGACAGAAGCCAACGTTGTTTAAAAATTGTGAAAGTTGAAATAAAATAAAATTATAACAGTATCAACCATCAATGTTATTGTTATAAATTATGTATGTATGTGAGATGAAATTGTGGTGAGAAAATTATGTGATTATAGTTAGGCAACCAACTATACAGTGTCAAGTGGTATGATGAAAAGATACTAATATAAGGCCCTTTATGTTTTAATAACATTTGGTACCTGGAAAATGGAAACTAGACACAGATGGAAAGTTGGGTTCTTGAAAAAGTATAGGAATTAATATATTTAATATGTGAGAATGTTATTCAATGAATAAAATAAAACTATTGTAATGTAAAGTTCATGTAAAAATTGACTTATAACTCAATTATATTAGGCCCTGTATGTCAAAAAACAACATTTGGTACCTGGAGAATGTAAAACTTCTTGAGTTGCAAGTTCATGAATATAAATATCTGATTGGGTGTTAACAAACTAAGTGATGTAGTTATATTTTGTGTGTTGACAAGTATATGAAATGGACAAAATTTGATGGTTTGAAGTGGTTTTGTGATATATTGATCGTAAAGTACTTAACTTATAACTTGAGAAAAGGCCCTATCTGTTATAAAGCAACACTAGGTACATAGGGAAAATAAAAGATTAAGTTATAAGTTGGTAAGTTGAATGAACTATTGGTCTATATTGACTGTAATAGTAAAATGAATTTGTTGTAGGTGGCTCTGTTAAATTTGAGTAAAGAGAATGAAAATTAAGGTGTTTTTGAGAAAATTGTGATAAACGGATAGACTACGGAAGGCTGAGGTCCCCAGAGAACCGAAGCCAAACCCTGAGGGAATTGTGTAGAAAAGTAAAATAAGAATTTAATAATCTGGATGGGGTGGGGGATGACGGATGATCTGATCTGAATTTGGAAGTGTCGAAATAGAAGCACGGAAAGTATTGATTATAGTGGTTAAGACATGAAGTTTGGGTTGAAAAGAAAAGAGTGGGATAAATGGAGAGTAAGATGTATTGGAAGAAAGGTTTTTAGAGTGAACTGAGGAAGATGAGTATTAGGTGAACTAATAATGAATATAGATTTTAATTGTCGAAGTAAATTGGGGATGTGGGTTAGGAGAATAGTTGGCGATGGAGAGGGAGAAAATCTCGATTGAATGAAACATGACGATTAACGCAATTTGGGCTTTTTTGTTTTTCTTTAAGAATTTCAAGATCTTCGTATAAATCTAATTTGAGGAAATTTTTTTGGGAGATATTGTGAATAAGTGAAACGTCTTCTGGGATATTGAGGGTGTGGTTGTGTTCTTTAAGATGTTGGACATCCATCAAATTTTGTCCATTTCATATAATTGTCAACACACAAAATATAACTACATCACTCAGTTTGTTAACACCCAATCAGATATTTATATTCATGAACTTGCAACTCAAGAAGTTTTACATTCTCCAGGTACCAAATGTTGTTTTTTGACATACAGGGTCTAATATAATTGAGTTATAAGTCAATTTTTACATGAACTTTACATTACAATAGTTTTATTTCATTCATTGAATAACATTCTCACATAATAAATATATTAATTCCTATACTTTTTCAAGAACCCAACTTTCCACCTGTGTCTAGTTTCCATTTTCCAGGTACCAAATGTTATTAAAACATAAAGGGCCTTATATTAGTATCTTTTCATCACACCACTTGACACTGTATAGTTGGTTGCCTAACTATAATCACATAATTTTCTCACCACAATTTCATCTCACATACATAATTTATAACAATAACATTGATGGTTGATACTGTTATAATTTTATTTTATTTCAACTTTCACAATTTTTAAACAACGTTGGCTTCTGTCTTAAATAGACATATACAGTTACACTGACTGCTCTGTCACAACTTCCGTCATAACCTGCCAAGATTGTCATTTCATTCAGTTGCTTTAATAAAGTCCTCGTAGACATACCGTCTCAGGACTTGCAACTTAATGTAGAGTCATATGTCGCCATGTTACCAATCCAATGGTAACTTTACCATCTTAATTTTAAATTAGACATAATGTAAACTAAATTTCATTTAGTAATTTTTAAAGGGTTTTTTACCCTCATATTTAGTGGCTACATCCATGTATTAACTAGTAAGTATTAACCACATTTTACATTAACCTTAGTCAAAACTTAAATTATTTCGTGTTCTTTTTAATTAAGTGGTTAAATAATTTTAGGACACTGATGATGGAATACTTATTCCGAAAACGTTTTGTCAATTTAACATAGCCCAACTGGGTTTTTTATATACCTTTTTATAAAGGATTTTATTGAAAAAAAAATTTTAATATATGGTATATACAGCCAAATACAGGAACTTAGTTTCCTTGTGGATTTTTATTTTTATTAGCAGAAATATATTATTTTATCGTTACAATGTAAAGGGATCAGCAAGGAAACATATTTTTTTTACGCGCCGCTAATGATCGAATTCAAAATTTCCGAGAATGCATGATAGACACGTGATTTCGACTACCTTCGACCACTTTCGACGCGTAATTTGTGTTTTATAGTTTATTTTATTATTTGCCATACTATACATGGGCTTAGTCGACCATCACGATTGCTGCTTAAAAAAATAAAAAATATATAATTGTACATATTTACAAGAGTTGTGCATATGGCAATATTACATAATAATATATACGCAGAAGCAAATATTGTAGAAGTTGGAAAGCAACAAAAGAGATAATATTACAAAAGTTAATTGTATTTATTTTTTAAATTTGTAAAGTTGTGCATACCAGCGCCCAACGTCCTTAAACGATGGCAGTCTTTTACTAGAAAAAGTAATAGAAAATATTTTATTGTTTAACCTTTTGTAATAAGAAAACAAAATAATTACTATTTAAATAAGAATAAGCCACAATTAAAGGTTAAAGTACGTTTGTTGACGTTTCAATTTTCACTTCGGAAATCGTTCTCAAAATACCATTTTTTTCCGAAGTGGAAATTGAAACGTCAATAAACGTACTTTAACCTTTAATTGTGGCTTATTCCTATTTAAATAGTAATTACTTTAACATGCTTCAAGAAAATAGCTTGAGAACAATATTAAGAAAACAAAAAATAATAATGTGGACGCTAGTGAGTGGGTTAAGGAATATATTTATCTAACTTTTGTGAGTCTAATTAATTTCAAAGTGAAAAAATATTCACATAATTAAACATAGTGCACTATAAGGTCTTAACCTGTATATATATATATTATCTAAGTGAAGAGATGGAAGACAGAAATGATAAACATAAACTCATAAATATCTAACATAACAGTATCAAAAAACTATAAAGTCCTCACTCGTATCTCTTTAGTTTTTCTGTTATATGTATATTAACTTATTCCCGATATCGATCACTTGATTTTAATTTTTGTGGACTCGGATTGTGCGTAGTTAATATCACGTTAGAAAATCCATTAACCTAGTTTCCAAATCCCTGGTTCTATTTTAGACTTTAATGTCCATGATCAATATAACCTACTTTGGTCAATTCCCTAGGAATAATTCCATAGTTACTTTGTAAAAATTTTCTATATTATACTAGGTATATACTTTGAAGATAAAATACTTTTATATACTTTTTTGGTTTTAATAATGTTTTTTGACGTGTGTCATTGTTTTAGAAATTCTATAAAGATGTACCTACTCATTCACTTCTGATAATAATATAAATACATATAATATATGAAATAAAGTACTATGTAAGTTGTTCGTAAATAAGAGGATTAACAGTTGTTATTAGAACTAAATCAATTGTGCAATTTTTTAATTAAGTTAATGTCAATATATGATTTAACCATTATCAGTAAATATACAAATGTAGACAATGAATTGCAGAAACAATTTCCCGGAAGATAAATAATGGAATCTGCAAATCTATGTGTGAATTAAAAAACTAACTATTGCGTGATATTACGACTACATAATAAAAAGTTCATATAGCAAACAGCAAAGTTGATATAGCAAATATGGGTTTTGTCAGAAGGAATGTTTTGCAACATATTCGTAATATAAAGTTCAAATGGTTTTACCATATTCGCCCCTTATTATAATATAAGTGTTTGGTTGTTTGCTAAGTTCGCAATAGTCCATAACAGCATATAACTTTTATTCACCATTTAAATGGTCTGATGGGTTTCACTATAATTGGTCGGTAATCTTTGGTTTATAAATTTAAGTTAGTCAATTCTATATTTGTCTCTTGTTATGGGACGTTTTGCTAAGGTACATCTTCTTCTTTGATTCTTTTTCATCCGTACTCCTCCCCCACTCCATTTATAATATTCACTTAAGATTGCAGCTCCTTTAGGTTGTCAGCTGTTAGGGCTGAATCGTCAGCATATCTTAATTTATTAATAGAAAGACCAATAATTTTGATGCCAGTACTGGACAGAAAATACAAGCCTGTCTTACGACTTTCCTTATTTTTTTCTGTCTATAGGTCGTTGGTGATCCACAGTTCTGCTTTTTGATTCCAATATAGTTCTTGAACTTTAAGTTTTTCTCTTACTCTCAAATTAAATACAAGGTATAATATGAAAAAAATACAGGTTTATGCACCAACAACAGACTACATATGTATGTGGTGATTTTAACGCCAAAACAGGAATAAAATCCAACCCTACAGAAACACCACTGGGAAACTTGAACATATTTGATTTTTGATATTGCAAATGAACAGCTTTTTCAAAAAGAAACCACAGAGAAGATGAGCAAAGTCCTAATGGAAAAACTCAAAACTAAATAGATTTTATTATCACGGACGAAAAACACACCGTTAAAGACATCACGGTTCTAAACAGATTTGTTACCAGTAGCGATTATAGAATGGTATGAGGTAAAATAGAAATAAGCTTCAAGAAGGAGAGGTAAAAGATGATTAAAAAGAAGAACAAATCAAAACCGTTGATGAAACCATCAAATGTAGATACTGTTCAGCAATGTATTTTATGCATTTAACAAGTGCTTTACTGGAAAGTTAAAACAAATTCTGTCCTTGAACTTAAAAAGAAGAGAAGATTAGCCAAAATATTAGGCAACTAATGCAAAAAAGAAGAGAAATGAGAAGTGAGACGGAAACTAAAGCCAACAAACTACAAAAATTAAATGAAGAAATATCCAAAGCTGTTAGACAGGACACTCTAAAGTACTACCAAGAACAAATCGAACATACCATTGAGAGCAATAGAAGTATGAAAGTATTGAGAAAAAGACTAAGAACGGGGACAAGGCAGATAATAAAGATTAAGGATAGAAATGATCATCTTACAACCAACAGAGAGGAAACCCTTAAAATAGTTGAATAGTTCTACAAATTGCTGTACACAAGCCAACACAAAGCAAATAGCAGAGAAGATCAAGTACCAAAAATATTAAGAAGGAAAAAGGGCATTGTCAACCAAGGATCAAAACTACTACCGGAAATCAGAATGGACGAAATAAAACTAGCCCTAAGAAAAGCTAAGAATAACAAATCTCCAGGCGAAGATTGTGTAGTTAGTGATGCAATTAAAATCGGAGGCACTTGCCTACTTAAGCACATAAAAAACCTTTTTAACATGTGCCTTTTGGACAGTAATATCCCCGACAAATGACACAATGCTGAGGTAATTCTATTGTACAAAAGTCTTCTTAGTCACCTATACAAACTCATTACAAGAATAGTAACGAATCGTCTTGAGAAAAATCTTGATTTTTACCAGCCAATAGAGCAAGCGGGATTTCGTACCGGATTTGGAACAAATGATCACCTACATAGCATTAAAACGGTGATAGAAAAGACTACCGAATACAATCGACCACTCGTTCTGGCTTTTGTAAATTTCTATAAAGCCTTAGAATTTGACAAAATCCTGGAAGCACTACAAGCATGCCGCATTGACTACCAATATACAAGGTTAATTTACAATACATACAAGAACACAACTATGTCGGTGAAACTACATGAAAACACGGATCATATCCCAATCGGCAGAGGAGTCCGACAGGGTGATACCTTATCGCCTAAACTGTTTACCGCAGTACTAGAATATGCTTGTAAAAAACTTAACTGGGAAGAGAAAGGCCTGAACATTGACGGTAGAAGATTAACAAATTTGAAATTCACAGAAGACATAGTTTTGTTCTCGGACAACCTCAAGGAGATATGTACAATTCTACATGAACTTCAGTTAGTGTGTGCCAGTGTGGGTCTTAAAATAAACATCTCCAAAATAAAATTCATGACAAACCTAGTACCTAGCGGAAATATCAATATTGGAGACAACGAAGTAGAGCTGGTGGAAAAATACATATATCTTGGACATGAAATAAAGATCACAAGAGTCAACCAAACATGCGAACTACGAAGAAGAATAAACCTAGCATGGGCAGCCTATGGAAAACTTAAAGACATCTTTGAAATCGATATACCAATTTTTTTAAAACGTAAAACATTTGACGAATGTGTGTTGTCTGTGATGACCTATGTGCCGAAACTTTGACATTGATAGCTACAAGTTCTAAAACGCTGCAAATAGCTCAGAGGAAAATGGAAAGGTCAATGCTGAGTATATCGCTTCGTGACCGAGTTAGAAATGAAGACTTAAGACGAAGAACAGGAGTTACGTAATTTTCCGAATTGCCGCGCTGAAATGGAACTGGGCCGGACCACGCTGTCAGATGTTAAAAACTAAATTAATGATGCAAATAGGTTTCGTTACGTATTTTGTGGGTATATCTTACGTTTTAAGTGAAATAAAACAATATTTTTGTTACTTTATTTTGATAACACTAAATTTATTAAAAGAAAAAAAAAAATAAAAACGGAGCAAAAAGATACAAACGGGAACACGATAGCTCGATTGAAGAGAACAAAAAAGAGCAACATAAAAGTAAGAAAGCTCCCGATACGTGCATAAAATGTAAGTACAAGAAATTAAAGATGAAATCAAAGATATAAAAAACGAACTGGAAGATTTAAACAGAAACTTCAGCAAAGCAGAATAGAAACAGAAAATTTAAAAAGAGAAGTAGAAAAGACGAAAAAAAAATGGGATAAAGAAAACGAAGAACTAAAAACAACATTAACACTTATGGAGAATAAATTAGGAAAGACACACAAAAAATGATGGAAAAAGAGCTTAAACTGAAAAAAGAAATTAAAAGTACGTTTTTAAGATGTAAGGATACAAGAAATGTATAATAGAAACAAAGAGCTGGGAAGACAAACAGAAAATAGTGCAAGAAAAAGAAAATCTCAGATACACAAGAGAAGGTAGAGAAATATACATAAATGCAGCACTAACGTCCACGGAATCAAAAATACAAAAAGAAATCAGAAACATAGTAAAACAAGAAAGAAGAAAAGCGGCAAAAGTAAAAATCAGATACCAGAAATTAAAAATAGATGACAAGGTGCTGAAATGGAATGCAAAAGAAAATAAACTCACAGAAATTGAAAATGCTCTAAAAATTAGAAAAAGAAGAATGGATGGATGAAAAGGAAACAGTCAATGCAAACGAAGGGGAGCATGAGTCAATGTATATTTAGAATAATAAGAAAAATACAAAAAAAAAAAAAAAAAAAATTAAGAGAATGACAAAAAATTGTCCATGTCCAAAATCTGCTGAAACACACTGAAACTACTCAACATAGACTATCGGCATGCATAGAAAAGTTTTAGGTCGCTTACTTTACAATGTGTTTTTAATGGTAGTTTTTCCAGAAAATAAAATGGACTACCAAAGACAGATCAAAATGGAGGATGGACTTATATGGTTTTTGAACTCAACCCTATATACGAAAAGAAATAGGTAAACCTTTCCTGATTTAGTTAACATTTACTGAATAAAAAACTCTCATCTCAATCACTTAATCATTATTTTCAGAATTTGTGGTTTTCCATGATGTGATGTGGTAATAGAATCCAATGCTTCACCTTGGGTATAAGTCATTATCTTCTTCATGACCAGGATTTTTTTTCATTAATTGGAACGGGTTCTTTATACGCTTTACTAGTGGACAAAGGTGGACTGTTTTTATGTTCTTTGAGCGATTTAAAAGTATGGGAGTGTAAATCATCTATATACTCCCACGTTTTAATATATCCCGGTTGAACTGTCATTCAGGAACTCCCTATAGTTTGACGCAGCAAATGTCTCTTTGTTGGAACTAGTACATCGAGAGCTACACGTTTTTTATATAGAAATCGGGCCATTAGTTCTTAAAATCAGTAATATCAGTGTATCGCTTATTCGCTTCACAGTAAATGGTTGCCTTATTCTGGAAGTCCTTATTAAGTCCTTGTATTCTTCTGGAGTATAAATTCGATCATGTTTTCTGAAATTCCGTTTTGCACAACCAAAATCTTGGTCACAAAGCAAGAATGAATGGTCTCTTATTGGAAAATAATGATATATTTTGTTGAATCTCTTGGTTGCCTGTAATGCTAAGAGGAAACGAACCATTGTTTGGTTTCGGTTTTGCCCTGCACATCCATCGAAAAACAAATGCAGTTTAGTGATTTCAGGGGGTGTATGTTTCATAATGTAGTCATTAAAGAATGTGCACACTTCATTATGTCCCTTCTGACCTTGACCTTCATGTCAGATATAAAAATGACCAGTATTCTCTTTAAGGTTGTGTATTTGGAATGCGAATACCCAGAGCTGCCTAAAATAAAAGATTTCCTGGAATGGAATGTGCGGCAGTGACATGTTTTGCATATAATCAAAAGCTAATCCCATTACTTCTGGTCTTTCAGTAAACAGGGTTTGCACGTCTTTAAGTTTATTATAAAACTTCTTAGCTCGCCTTTTGTGAACCATTAGTTCCGCTGCAACTGCTCTCTTTGCGTTACCGTTAAGATTAGCATCTCTATGTCTCGTTCCATGTCTTTCACACTCCGAACATACATCAATCTGTGGTAACCCAAACTTAAGATTGAAGTTTTCGTAAAAGTATTTTAAATAAAATTCGTATTTAACTAAGTTTTCTAACTCCAGATATTTTTCGACAAAATGGTTATGCATTTTCTTTACTTTCAAAGATTCACTTAAATACCGAATTGTTTTGGAGGAATAATGTTAAACTTTGACCGGAAACGTCTGAATGTGCTCTCTAATTTTCCCAGTCCATTCATCGCATAATATACGAGGTCTGTTATTATGTCCGCCTCTAAGATCGTTTGGTGATGTACCTGTCAAAATTAGGGTGTACTGGCGCTGAACTTGCGAGTGAGATATGGCATGAATACTTATAAATGCCTGTTTGCATACAGAAATTCTATTTGAGCCTTTCAAAACAAAGTATGAAAAGGTTGATTTTTTTTCTTGCTTGCTTCCATTTCTTACGTGATGTCTTTGGATTGGTTTTGCTTCCTGAGTCCTTTGAGTCCTTGTAAATATGTGTCTTGCTCGATTTTCGACGTCCGGCTGAATAGTTTAGTTAAAACACTTTTTTTTCTTCCTTAGCAAACTGATCCATGCATTTTTTTGTACACCTAAAAATAAAACAGCGTTTTTAAAATTCAAGCCAAACTTAATGTTAAAATTTACTTCGTGACTAGCAGTACATTGGGTGTAAGCGCATTATAAGTGAGTACATCTATGCTATATATGCTAACGTTATGCATTCGATTCGTGCTGAAAGTTATCAAACGATGTACGTATAATGCACATACACTCTATGTACTATTAGTCACAGTGTAGAACTTTTTTACTTGCCTACACGTAGATCCTACAGTCTTTGCATTAACGTGTTTTCCGTTCTTAGAAACATATGATTGACCTTGTAAACAGGCTATTTTTCTTGCATTGTTTGTCCAACCAGCAACATTTCTTTTTCTTTTTCTGCTATCGCTAGTGGTATCAGTAACTTCTTCACTATCCAAGTATGACATAATTTTACTTGGAATTTTTAATAATTTGCAAATATCAAGCTATTTTGTACAATACACATACACACAAAGTGAACGTTAAGCATGTCAATATCCGACTGACCACTATTTTATTGTTGAAGTGAAAACTCGTATAAGTCCCGGACATGGACGGTTTTTCTCCTCATGCACGACTACAATCAGCTGTGCTACGTTAACGGCTAAGTTTGTAGTACGGTTTTTAGGCCCAATCGAGAAAGGAACAAATTTTAAACAAAATGACTATTTTACTTTATAATGTCAAATTTTGGACTTGTACGGTTTTCGAACTCACCGATTCAATTATTATAAATGACACGCAATCTAATATGTTTTATTAGAATTTTATCAATTACAAAAAACTAAAGTCAGATTTGGAACAACAAAATTGGTTTTTGGTTTACTCTGAAAAATGTGTTACTAAAAACATGGAATGGTTCAAAAACTCATTCCGATGATAAAAATTTACAGAACAGGTACAAAATACAGAAAAATAATGTAGCAAAATGCTTATGCTTATGCCGAAGGGCTAATAAATGTTAACAAAAATATGTTAAAAAACTTATGGAGGTATGATAAAAACAAAAAATGATAAAATACTAACTAATAAAATAGACATATCAAATGAATTTCTAGACTACTATACCGATTTAATAAAACGATATGCAGAAATGATTCCTGAGACAACTGAAGTTCGAGAAAATTATATTGGAAATAAATAATACTATGTACCTAGTTGCAACGACGGAAAATGAGGTTGATGAAAAAATAAAATCTTTAAAAATAAAAAATCAACAGGACATGATAATATTAGACCTGAAACTTTTAAAGAAATAACAAAACAGATTTCAAAACTGTTAACATACATAATAAATGCATGTCGTAATTTAGACGTTTTTCCGGATATATTAAAAACTGGAACTATTAAACCACTATTCAAATCTGGCGAACAAATATATTGTAAAGATTATAGACCTATATATGCAAAGGCTTGCATATAACATACTAGAAAGTTATTTTCTAAACAGGCAACAACATGTTTATATAGATAAAGAAATTAGTTAGGGAAGTATCCTATGGAGTTCAACAAGAAACAGTCTTAGGACCAATTCTCTTCAATCTGACACAGCTATTTTCTATGATGCAAATACGTGGAATACGATGGACAGACAAAGTCACCAATGCAGAAATACTGCGGAGGATGAACACAACTGCGGATTTGGTCAACATCGTGAAGGTTCGTAAGCTGCAGTACTTGGGACATATAATACGAAATCAAGGCTGTTACGCCTTGATTTCTAAATTTAAGAAGGTAAATATTAAAAAGGTAAGGTAAATTTAAGAAAAAAGGGCCCCAGGATGAAGAACAATATCCTGGCTTGCTAACCTGAGAGCATAGTATAGAAAGACCTCAACACAGCTATTCCGCATAGCAACCAACAAAGTCATCATAGCCAGAATGATCGCCAACGTTCGGAACGGACAGGCATCCTAAGAAGAAGAATTACTTGGAGTAATTTAATAAAAAAAAAGCCGAAACTGACTTTGCTACAATTCAGAAATGTAAGTAAGTAACCTCCCAAATCTTGTCTCATTAAAAGTCGATGCAAAAAATAAAATTCCACATACACACGAGATTAAATATCTAGGTATAATAATTGATAAACATTTACGATGGAATCTTCTTCTTCTTCAAGTGCCATTTTCGTTCCGAAGGTTGGCGATCATCAGGGCTATACGTATTTTCGAAACTGCTGACCGAAACAATTCGTTGCTGCTACAGCTATACCATTCCCGTAGATTCTTTAGCCAGGAGTTTCGTCTTCTTCCTATGAACCTTTTTCCTGCTATTTTCCCTTGCATAATTATTCGAAGCAGTTCATATCTTTCGCCTCTTGTAATGTGTCCCAAGTATTGCAGTTTTCGTTTTTTGATCGTAAATATGACTTTGACATATTTACGATCACATTACACATTAAATATGATTTACGAATTACGATGGAATAGTCAAGCAAATAATATACTAGTTAAATGAAGAAGGCTCCTATCAAGATTCAAATTTTAAAAACAATTTTTAGGAATTACTTATTCATGAATTCTTTATTATGCACTTATACAATCTCTACTTATCTATGGCCTTTTGGGATGGGGTAGAATACGGAATAATTAATTACATTTTATAAACATTATTCAGGAGTGATTAATTAGAATTATTTATGGAAAAAGTTTAAGATATTCTAGCGAGTTGTTATATAAAGAAAGCCAATTTTTAACAGTACGTAAATAATTCTGTTACAAAGCTTTTCTACATATACATGAAAAAAGATAATATTAACCTTCGCCATGCCCATCAAGCTAGGTATTTAAGGAATAATGCAATTTTACCTAATATATTTATTTTACAAATCCGTACTCCAGAGATATGTTGGTTACATAGGGCCCAAATTATACAATTGTCTCTCGGAGAAATTAAAAAAAAAACATAGATCTAAATATGAAATTAAACAACACAATTCTATGAAGAACTAATTAATAAATAATATTAAATAAAAAATATAATAATAAAAAATAATAAATAACAAGGAGTGATATTTTTATGTTAACTCATATTACAAGAAACAAAAATATGATTTTTGTTTCTTGTAATATATATTATTATAGTGTAAGCTTCCTAAATAAACATTATTATTATCCAGATTTAGCCATACGGCTCACACTCCCTCTAAGGGGAAAATTCACTCATCCCAGATACCTACAATATGAAAAGGATTGAGCTCTGTTGGGACTCTTTCCGTGTTATCGAGCCCTAGGTGACTTGGTTTGCTGGAGTATCTCCCAAAAATTTTCGTACACATCTGGACGTCGCGAGGAGTACAGCTTTCTGCATGGCCTTATAAAGATGTTCATTTAGACCCAGCTGTTTTATGTTCGCTAGGAGGTTTTTGGGAATAACACCAGTAGTAGATAGAATAATAGGTACTGTCTGGGTACTTCCTATTCTCCATTGTCTCCTGATTTGTATTTCTAGATCTCTGTACTTGGCGATCTTTTTGTTGTATTTAACACGTAAATTATTGGTGTTGGATATCGCCACATCAATAAGTGCTGTTGGCCTAGTAAGTTTATTAACTAGTTTGAGATCCGATATTATGTGCCACTGGTTGGTCTGTGAGTACAGTGCGGTCCCAGTATAGCTTGTAGTTGTTATTTTCAAGCATTCTGTCAGGGATATATTGATAATAAGGAAGATGGTCAGTTGGGAGAAGTCCCAGTTTGTCAGCTAGTTCTTGGTGGATAATCTTTCCTACTGAGTCATGGCGTTTTATATAATCAGTTCCGACAAACGCCTGGCAGCCCCCGGTAAGATGTTGGATGGTTTCTTGGGCTTGGCAACCATATCGGCATTTGTCATTTTGAACTTGAGGATCTTTTAGAATATATTTCAGGTAATTTTTAGTTGAAATAACCTGATCCTGAATGGCAAGTAGGAATACCTCAGTCTTGGGAAACATCTTTCCTGATGTCAAAGAATAGTTCGACGCTGTATTGTCGACATATTCTTGGCTGATCTCATTAAGATGTCGCCCGTGCAGAGGTTTACTCATCCAGGTGCGCATTTGTTCTTGTTAAGTCACGTGGTTTATGCGCATTTCTTGCTCCCTTGGTTTAAGCGGCGTTGTATCATCTACTGCGGAAAGTGCTCGATGTAAAGTAGATGTCTCAGCCTGTACCTGAAAATAAATTCTTAAATTAACAATCTGTTTATCCAATTGCTCACCTATATCCATAAGTCCTCTTCCCCCTTGACCGCGGTAATGTTGTTCTCTCTACTGCACTGAGTGGGTGATGTTTTTGCGCCTTTGTGAGAAGTGTTCTTACTTTTCGCTGTATTTAATGCCTTAAACAAATTTTTACTATTAAGATATGACCGATTTAGTTGTCTTACTCTTCGCACGAACTCAGAAGTTAGTTCAGTTTTTATTTGTTTATGGTCAATTTTTCGCGCTTGTTTTACTCCGATATATTTGTACATATCATTTTCTTTCCTCTTTCCTCTGACTATATTTAGTATACGGCACTTGTCTAGTCCAAAATGCATACTGATTTTATTTGAGAAATTTTCTACAGTTTTTAGCATCTGATCTAGATGGTTTCGAGTGAAAGCCATTAAAATCCACAAGGAAACTAAGTTCCTGTAGTTGGCTGTATACCATATATTAAAAAATTTTTAATAAAATCCTTTATAAAAAGGTATATAAAAACCCAGTCGGGCTATGTTAAATAGACAAAACGTTTTCGGAACAAGTATTCCATCATCAGTGTCAGGTTAATACATGAATGTAGCCACTAAATATGGGGGTAAAAACCCTTTAAGAATTACTAAATGAAATTTAGTTTACATTATGTCTTGTTTAAAATTAAGATGGTAAAGGGTAATCCAACGGTAACTCGACGTTATCATAAAGAAAAACCAATCCCAAGATTTTCATCACTCCCTTTATCGAAAACCCACCCATACTAATCGTTACTTGCATGCCAACTCTCGTCATCCACCTTCACAAATTAATACGCCTTTGCTATGATGCAAGTAGATCCGCTGAGCCCTCTAGTTTAAAACAAGCCTTCATCCAAAACGGTTACTGCGAAAATCACATTAATAGGAACATCAAAAGACATCAATCTTTCACTCAACCTCAACCCAAAGACTCAGACCCTCATCATACGAAAGCTTTTCTTCCATACAACAAAGGTATCACTAACAAAATCGAAAACAATACTTACTCCACAAGACAACATTTACCCCACAATAAAAACTTTCATCTCTTGTCTGATCAATCAAAGACAACATACCAAATGAATAATATGAAGTGTATGAAATTCCTTATGCAGACTGCTGCCGATCTTATGTAGGCCAAACAAATCGTAGAATCCAAAATAGGATCTATGAACATTTTATTTCTGTTCGCAATTCTGATTTAATTTCACCTTTGGGTCAACACCATCTTCATACAGGTCACAAAATTTATTTTGAAAACTCTAGAACCATAGCTCCCATCCGCTTCTATAAACCAAGAGTTATTCAAGAAGTCATAGAAATTGAAAAAATGCCGAAGTGTCTCAAGAGATGACGGCATCCGGTTACGTTCGACATGGAGATAATTCTCATAAAGAGAATATCGTCCTCTTCACCCGCCAATCAAAATCCTACTCAGAGACTCGCACCAACCCCCGCGCCAACCACCACCCTAACCCTCACGCTAACCTTCACCCAAACCACGTTACCATCGACGGTATACATGAACGTCCGCTGTTCTTAGTAACAGTAATGCATTGGTAAGTGACTAGTGTGGTAGTGTCTGAGGATTCGTTCGAGAGACTAAGACCTCGGAAGCCTTGAAGAAGACATCAAAGATATATATGAGAATGTCGAAAGCTTGGCGAAATCGACGCGGTCCAAACCGGAAGACTGTTTTAATATTAATTCTTGTAATATTATTACTCTCAGCTTTAGGTTTAATTGTACTAAATGCGGAAATATTACGGGGCATATATATATATATATATATATATATATATATATATATATATATATATATATATATATATATATATATATATATAATGTATATATATACATATATATATATATATATATATATACCTATATATATATATATATATATATATATATATATATATATATATATATATATATATATATATATATATATATATATATACCTATATATATATTATTATGATCCATGGACGGGGGGGATAATGAAATTAATGAATAATAGAGTTTGATTTTTTTTTAATTATAGATAAAAAGAAAAATTTGTAAATAAAAATCAAAGGCGGGGATGTTGATATGATCCGAAAATGTATATAAAGAAAAATTAATAGAGAAAAAGAAGAAGGCACAAAAATTTGTAAAATCATAGTTACATCATATTTAGATATACGGTTTAATTTTACTGTGTTGTGAAGTTATATTGTTTTGTGAGGGAAAGAGACTTTTTCAATTTTAGATTTACTGTAAATTTCGGACTTTTCAAATTAGGATAGGCATTTAAGATTAGTTTAAGTAAATAAAAAATTATATTGAAATATCAAATCTACCTGAATTTTTTTAAGGATTAATTTCGGTTACCACGAAACAAGTGATTAAGTGTATTAGTAGAAAGTAGAAAGTCTTTGTCTCATATTTTGGTACACAATTATGGAAATTGGAAAGTGTTGGCGTTTGGAGAATTGAGTCGAGGATGTTGATTGGTCAACAGAAAATTATAGAAGGGATAGAGAGACGAGAATGAATTATTTTAAAGTAGAAAAAGTGATCTGCTGTTGGACGGGAAGTGAGGAAAGATCAAATCGACAAAGTGTGTGTGTTTTTTTAAACGTTGAAAGAAAAGTATAGATTTTGTGAAAATAGTAGTATCAGTAAGTTTTGAAAGCTGATTTGCCGGATGAAAAGGGTGCAGAATTTGTAAGTACAAATTATTATTCCCGGAGAGATTCGTCGTTAAGCAGATAGGAGCAATCCCAAAAGGAGATAGAAACGTGAGCCAGGATGTTTTTTTGATAGAGAGTTAATTAATTAAAATCATTTTCATAAAGTGCAGAGAAAAATTTATTGAGACGAGACAATAGATTGGACTAATTTTCCTATTGTAATTTTATATGTGAAAGCTATATGATTTGGGGAACATTTATTTCTAAGGGATTTCATTAGTTGTATAAACAGTTTTAAAAGGTTTATTTTACTATTATATTTTAATTGTATTGCACAAATTCGATTTTTTTTATTTTATTTCTTTTGGTCCTCTTCTTATTTAACACTATTGAAGCTAAAGGTATTTTTTGTACTCTAATAAGAACCCTGAGATAAGAAAACACATGAATATTGAAATTGGAGTCGTTAATAAAATTTATTCACATATTCGTAATAAAATTCATTAAATAATTTTTTTTGTTTTAATTAGCTAATTGGATCATAATTAATTTAATTATTGTTTTATCATATTTCAAAATTACAATATCATATTAACTGTCTCCCAACTTAGAGGGCTGTGAAGAAATACCTAGTAAATAGTGTAAGATAGAACAGAAACACAAGCATATATGTTATATGATTGGATACTTTTCTTTTTCTCTAAAATTTTAAATAATTGTTACCTGTGAATTTACAAACCTTTTAAAGGACATATTTATTTGAAGGGATTTAGTGTATGTATTTGATAAAATTTGGAAAATTTTTGATCGAAGTGAAAGGTTTGCTTTGGTTTTTTTTATATAAAAGAGTTTTTTGTGGATACTGGTAAAATTTGTTAAAAAAATGTCGGCCACAAGACAACAAAGTAAAATGCAGGAAAGGAAAAAGGATAACAAAGGGCAAGAAGTAATTTTGGAAGATGTGTCTGATAATGAACAAAATGATACCGTAGTTAAGGAGAAACAAGAAACAGGAATGTTAGAAAAATTAATGATGATGATGAAAACGTAGCAAGAAGAAAATAGAACAATGATGAAAGCACATCAAGATGAAATTAGAGAAGAAAATAAAAAATGATAATTCAGATAGAAAACTAATTAGAGAAATATGAATACGAAGTGAAAGGTTATCTACAACAAATATAAAAGGAAGTCGATAGAATAGCGGAAGAAACAGATATAAAACTAGAGAGTCAGAGGAAGGAAATAGAAATTTTACATTAACAAATAGAAACTGTGGAAGAGAAAATACGCAAAGCGATACAAGAGAAAATAGAGAAAAAAAGAAATTAAATAAATCCAAAAGACAGTAGAAGAAATAGGAAAAAGAGAGTTTGTTCGGGAAAATCGAGAAGTTATCATACAAACCTCTAGTGACATTAAGATCAAATTCGGTGGGGACCTAAGAAAACAACATCCAGTGACTTTCATTCGAATAATTAAAAATAAATTTCAACACACTGGAAATTTTGAAGATTGCAAAGAAGTCATAAGGAGTTTTTTAACGGATGGAGCATTGCTGTGGTTCGAAAGCAAGGAAAACATATTAGTCCCATAGAAGGATTTTGAGACGGAATTTTTTAAATATTTTTGGGGAAAAACAAAACAGATGGAAATTAACTATGAACTGCAAAATGGATAATTCGATGAAAGGAAAGGACTATCCGAAGAAAGATACGCACTACAGATTTATAACTATGCACAACATTAAAAATACAATTATTCGCAAGAACAGTTGGTGGATTTGATAGCGCGTCATTTTGATGAGACCATGGAAGATCATGTGACGCTACAAAACTGCCAAGATATAGATTTAATAATAATTTTCGACAGAATAGATTCAGGGATAATAATGAATACCATAGACAAAATAGAAATGATAACATGTACAATCACAACCGACCCCTAGCAAGTGGAGGAAACACGGAAAATTATCACAACAATAATAGGAGCGGGCAATACCATAACAACAGAGATGACCGAAATGGTTTTGGAAACAATAGACCACAAAGATGAGACGTAAATCATATAACAACAGAACAGAAGAAGAGATCCAAAATGATAGACCAGCAGACAACAGATCTCACGGTTCGTCTTTTCACAAAGGCGCCCACTAAATAAGAATCAGAGCCAACTCGGAATTTTGTGTCATCCACGCGAATTTATTGAATTAACGGAAAATAAAGTAGAACGTCAAAGATTGAATTTATTGTTGGTTGATGGATTTATTAAGGATAAAAAGGTACAGATACTCATTCATGTTTAATAGATGAATTGAATTTAAATCAGTTTATATATAAAATTCCAATGGTTACCCATGTGGGTGCGAATAATAAGAAATTAACGGTTATTAATCAGGGTATAGGAGTCAAAGATAAATTTGATAATAATTACTATTTTATGCATTTTGTTGTGATTGATAATATGAAATATGATATGGTTGTGGGAGCTGACGAATTGGAGGACAAAAAGGCTAATATAAATTTTGCTGAAAAATATGTTCAAATAGACAAGGATATAGTTAGAATAAAAGAAAATTTTTTGGATGATAACGAAGACAACAAAAGTCAAGAAAGCGTGAACCTAACGTGAAAATAACAATATCATATTAATACATATACATATATATATATATATATATATATATATATATATATATATATATATATATATATATATATATATATATACCAAATCTAAATACAGTAGCAGTATTGTTACAGTAGCAAGTAACAGTTAGTATTTGAGGATAGAGAGAGAGAGAGAGAGTTCTGTTAGGAACGGTTAATAGAAAACTCAAACACATGTATTGAATAACATGCGTGTCTTGTTTCGTAATACTTTCACTACACTTTACATTGTAGATTCAGCAGTTTTATCAACATACTTGTATAATAGTAATATAGTTTAACACTTTGACTGCCATGTGTATACCTGAATATACACAGTGGCTGAGTTCAAACCGCCATGTGTATATTTACATATACACAGTCAGTAAAGATCGTTTGACCATGCGTATTCTACAGGAGCACACTTTACGTGTATTTCTAATAGAATTTAACCCTTAACCCAAAACATAGAACTTTTATTGCTAATGCGAAACATATGGCCTATGGGATCAGTATAGGTAAAAATTGAAATGAATCAAAAACAAATGTAGCATTTGAAGAGAAAAGCAAAATATTAAAGGGTTTATTAGGTATAAACAAGCAAAAAAAAAACTTATTCATACATAATACTTACATAAAACAAAATGTGTAATATAGAAAACAACATTATTAAGCGTAATTAAGTAAACAAACATATATATTTCTAGATAAAACAAAAAATATACTGCAGCTACCTACTAATTTTGAAGACAGGTAACGTAAACCTTTCTACTACACTCCAAACAAATATCATTTGAGCAATGCACACATTTATAATTTGTCTTCCTCATTTTTGATGATGGACAAATGCTACACAATTTTCTTTTGGGAAGCTTATCACCTGGAATATTGTCGCCGATATTCTCGACAGGCACTTCGGGATTTATTCCCAAAAAAATCTCTATCTGCTTTCTAAGGTCACGGGGAAGATTTGTTTCGAGTCTTTGCCTTAGATGAGGCTGAATTAGTTCAAAGGCCAAATCTTTTACAAATTTAAAACGTGGAAGTAATTTATTATCTTTGTAACAAAGATAAAGGATGTAACTGTTAACTGAACTTATATTTATAAGTGTATAAAAAAAACGGTTAAAGGCCAACGCCTTGTCCGACGGTTTGCACTATAATTGGCACACTTCATGTCTAAAACATTAACTCCCGATTTTGTACTGTTATAGTATCGAATTAGTTCTGGTTTTCCTAATTCATTGTCTTTGCTGTGATGCATAGAGGATAATAAAAGAAGAGCTCTATTTTTTTTTTCGGTACATATGATATCAAGGTTATGTCATTGGAGAAACCATAGAGTGTTGTACCAATTTTCCTACTTTTATTAGCCTGGAATTCCAAAGGAACTTCTCGCTTATTTTTTTTTTACTGTACCCACATACGTGAGGTGGCGTTTTTGCAACTCTGTGACTAACTCTATTGAAGAAAAATAGTTGTCAGCAGTAATATTTCGGTTAGAGCCCTCTATTGGTTTGGATAGTCGAATGACACATTGAGCAGGCTTGGAATTATCCATTATTATTTTTTATCCTTAAATACCTTATTGTTTATCAGTACACAATCCGTAACAAGTGGCCTCCTAGACCTATCATAAAAACACTGCAATTCGAAACACCTGGCTTACTATTAATAGACCTACACGTTTTGAAAACTACTAGTAGACGTAAACACTAAAGCGATCGCTACGATACTGCAGAACTATGCTTGTTCTACATCTACACTATTAAGAAGGTATTTAAAAGGACAGTGCATGCGGCCTACACTGTTGCCGCCATTAGCAGACTATCCTTTCGCTGTGGTCCGTTAGATCAATGTTTCGGGTTAAGGGTTAACTTCGTGGCCTGGGGCAAATTAAAAAATGATCTTAGCCTGGGAAAAAAATACTTCGTCATTTTTCTATTAGCAGTTGAATTATAGTAGATTTTTTATAACTTAAACACTAATTAATTTTGATGTAAAAGTGTTTATTGTGATTAATAATGGATACAATAGATACAATAATACACTATAGAATAAAATAACACATATTTTAAATTATATTCAAATGACTATTTTGCCAAAAATTTGTGCTATCAATAAAACATTCTAAGCAGAGACATTTTTGGTGACAGACTTGGCATTTAGTGGTAACTTGCTTAGTTTTATTTATTGCATACTGTCATCCATGGTCATCTTTATTTCGTTGGTAACAAATTACGCACCGACTTGTTTTACCTGCTTGAATAAATTTATGTTCTGACGGTGTGTTGTGGGGAGTATAACTTTGTTTACCTTTTGAAAGTAGTTTCAAGCACAATTTTCCTTTGAAATCTGTTATACTTATTCTTTCTGGTACAGTTTTGTTCTTATTATATAAATAATGAGCATTGACTATGCTTGTTCCAGTAAGTAAATCAACTGCCAGCTTCCTGTACCATTTAATGCTCCGTCTAATAGAGGTAGAATAAGACGACAATTGGTCGGATATATCAATGAAACTTTTTGCATTATTATAAGCCACAATCGCTTCCGGCTTCTTTTTGACCTCAATTCTACTTGGAACATCAATAAAATTCAGTTTATGTTTGGTGGTAAGCATCAGGACATCGCGCTTATCTTTCCATTTTAAAATGACAATGCCGTTTCTCTCTCTTCCTACAATTTTACCATTCTTCAGTTTGCTTACCAGTACTTCTTTCGGAATACCTTTCCGATTTTTTCATAGTGTTCCTACTAGGTGCGTTTGTGTCCTTTGTAACTTTTCAGCTAGCTCTACGCTGGTGTACCAGTTGTCAGTGTAAAATATCATTCCTTTATCAAGACATTCGTCCATAAATTCAAATACTACTTTAGTTGCCACAGACATGCCATCAATTTTGTCTGCACCACAATAAATTTTGCAGTGATACGTATACCCCCCACTGAGGCATAGCTAGAAGCTTTATATTTCTTATCTTTCACATATTGGCGAAATTTTAAACGCCTGCGAAAGGGTACCATCGTTTCATCTATGCAGTTATTTTTGTCAGCCTACTATAACCTTTTTAAATTTGGAATTTAGCAAAGTAGCCAGGGTTTGAACTTTGTATAGTCTATCTTCTGCTTGACATAAATCATTATTTGCGAAGTGCCACATACGCAACAAAATTTCAAATCTATTTCAAGACATATATCCTGCAGCTTTTGAATAGTATAAATCCGAATTTCTCCCATAATCAACCAGTTTAGGTTTATGGTCCAGACCCATCCAAATCAGTACCCCCAAAAAGCAATACATTTCAGTCACGTCTATGTCTCTCCATTTATGCAGTCTTGAAGATGGGACGATGGTTTCTTCGACGATGTTATTCACAATCACCTGATTTGCGTATATTTTGGTTTGTTCGACAATCATGCTGATAATTTCTTCGTCTACAAAAAGTAGGCGGATTCTTCTTCATTTCTCATGTTTAAGACTTCTTCTGTTAATCATATTGAAATTTCTCACATGGCCAAATATTAATCCCCAATTAACCCCTGTATTTTCTTCTTTCCCTGAAGAATCTTGATTATCTGACTCATTGTTATCTGAAACAAAAAAAAAACAAAATTTAACAGCATGTCAATGGAATATATAAATTTGCATTCAAATGTAGTCGTACATAACATCTTGTGTCATTCGCACATAAACATGACCTTATTGCTCTTTTAATTTTCTATCCTCTCTCGCAAGCTCATTGGGATATAATAAAATGATTACAACATGATATATGTACTTACAACATAACTAACTATTATTTTATTGGCAAATATGTATAAGTATATAAACTATCAGTTACAGCCCTATATTTATTTATTGACCTTTATTCAAACTTACTTACCCTTATTCGTTATCCGAGGTCTTTTAGTTGGTATGTCACTGCTGTTCCCTAAACTCTCTGTTTCGTAGTCAGGATCTTCTTCGGTCTCATGCTCAAATGGATCATCATTATCATTACTCATATCTGATATTTCATCCCATAATTCATGAAGCCGGGCTTCTTCTATCTCACATGATGACATTTTATACACTTATACAAGAAAAACTACCTTTAGGAATAAATTAACTGCACGATGCAACGTTTAGAGTTGAACTAACAAATACAAGGCAACGGCACGATACCTTTTTGGACAAGAAACGACAAGTCTAGACCGTGTATCCGTACTTATACACGCGGCGTTCAATAAAAAAATGCTTTTCCAGGCCACGTGTATATTTTTCGTACACTAGTCAAACTACAAAAAATATACTTATATTATTTAAACAATATATTTAAGGTATGTTGATAAACAATTTTAAATACATTTTCATAAAAAATTAGTGTGGCGCACAGGACCCTTATGATGAATTTGATGTGGCAGTCAAAGTGTTAATCGGTCGGTATGCGGTTAGAAGTAAAAATCGTGTTACATCTTCAATTAAGTCCTATATAAATCATTAACTGTACATTGTAAATAGTGTGTCATTAATAAAGATGTAAGAAACAGGCTATATGTATATTCTGACTCTCCGTACGACAAAGATGAGATCCTGAGATAGGAGAATGCCTAATAGGGCAGAATGTCTAGCTCAGATTTAGTCGACCCATTGTTAAATCATACTAAATACAGTTAAACCATAACAAGCTAGTAAGCAGAATCGCAAGCTTAAAGGAAAACGTTTATTTCTTAACCACAAGTGTATAATACATTCATAGGAGCAATGTATTAACGCTGGTGGTTTGTTGGAAAATATACCACTAAAATCAGAGCTAAAACGTGTTATTGGCTAATACTCGCACAATTGATTAATGTGGCATTAGCAAAGGCTATAGCGGGATAATATAGTCAAAATTGCACCATGCTTGATTCAGTTTTTGGTCTGGCCATTCGAAAGGACATAATTAAAAACTCAACCAGTTAAATTTTCAAATCCCTAGGTGCCTCTGGGGGTTCGCTATGGGAAAAAACGTATTTAAAAAAAGAATTTTTTTTAGACGCTGTATTGCTGCAAAAAATCTGAAAAAATTCATGAAAGCGTATTTTAAGAATAGAATACTGCCTGATTTTTAGCTTGAAAATTAAACCCAGGAAAAATATTTGAAATTTTCAGTAATATTTTAGGTTATGTCGGAAATTTTTGGCCAATTTTAAAACAATGTTTTTTTATGGGTTTTTTCCGTTCTTTTGACTGGCATCATTTTCAACGTGGAAAATGCCTAAAAATCGAAAAAGCTGCTTTTTTGGCATTTTTCTGAAGTTTTTGACTTGTAACCTCAACAACATACACATAAATTAATGATAATTCATATTTTTATATGCATTCTTATCTATCTTTACAATCGAAATAAGCTATTAAAACTATTATTTTTCCTACAGCATGCTCCAAAAACCGAAAAACCTCGTTTTCTCCATGTTTTTACTACATAACCTCAAAACATTCCGAAAAATGAATCGTGAATTAGAACGCACTTGTACACTCAAAAGTTGTGGAATTTAGCTAGCGAATATATCTATGTTAGATCACTAATCACTTATTTGACTTTTTAAAAAAGAACTTTATTTGTTACAAATTAAATATTAAATAATAGTACAAAATTAAATTAATTTAAAATGACTAAAAACTGGACTGGTCGAAGTTGCAGCTAAAAGTGGTTCCGGCATCTGAGAATGGTAATTTATATGTTTGGTATGAAGTGCTGAATTGCTGTTCCCATGAATATTGGCCAACGGTTCGTACAAAGTTCTAATGCGTGCTCAGCGGTTTCTATGGGAATGGGATGATGAAATCTGAAGTCGGCGAACTTAAGCTAGTTCAAGGTTAATATTTTCTCATATAACATCTATATACGTGATATTATATCACAATGTACATACATTTATACACAGACGCATATCTATATATTTCCATGACTTTTGAAATCCTTGTTATATACATTCATAAGCTCGTACCACGCTCGTCCATGCCTTACTCTTCCGCTTAGATACAAGAGCGTTATACCCATGCTTATATCATTATTCTTTTATTTTATATTTTATATTTACTTAACTGTTTTGGCGTTCATGTCTTAGCCTTACATCCCATATATCCAGGGAGCCAGATTGTAACAGAAAACATGGCGTTGATAGTTGCGCCGCACGGTAGTTGACATTACGCGGAGCAACTACCAACGCCATGTAGGTATATCTGTTATAATCGGGCTCTCTTTCTATATCGCTATTAGTGCGTTTGCGTGTGTAGGGCCATTTCCTCTTTATCGCTCTTAGTCAGTTTGCGTGTTAGGGACTTTATCTTTTCGGCGGGGCTTTTCCTCAAATGTTCAATGGCTCTCTGTTTTTGTGTTTATTTTGAATTGATTTTGAATTTGACAGCAGAATTGTGTCGTGTCTAAAATAAGTATTATTGCTAAATTAAGGACTGGATCATCAAATAATTTTATTTCATCAGTTTTCAGGATAGATAATGAGATCAAAGTATCTGATTTTTGCGAGTCTGTAATCAATTCATTCGAGAGAGATGTATTGCCACAATATTTTGGAATAAAAAGTTACGTGAGAGATGACTTAATTCGTAACCATACTTCTGTTTATGCCATAAAGTTATTTACTTTGACGGATGATCAGCTCACATTAATTTTCGATGGAGCTTATTTAGCTCACCAAAAAAGCAGAAATAATTGTTATCAAAGAAAATCATATTCGGGACAGAAGATAAAACCGTTGTGCAAGCCGTTTACCATCTGCACAACAGACGGGTTTGTTGTAGATCTACCCGGTCCATTCTTAGCTACAGAAAATGATGCAAGCATCATGAAGAAGGTTATGGAAGATCCAAATGGAATAAGGTCACTTATGAAAAGAGGTGATGTTTGTATTGTAGATAGGGGCTTTAGAGACGTCGTATCCTATTTAGAAGATCTTGGCTTCAAGGTTCGGATGCCTACATTAAAAGGAAAAAGACCAAGTTTATCCACAGCTGAAGCTAATGAATCTCGTTACGTTACGAAACTAAGATGGGTAGTAGAAGCTGTCCACGGCATTCTTGGATAAAAATATAAGCTGCTCCATCAACAATTGGATAATAAATTGTTACCAAAAGCTGGAGCATATTGCAGAATTTCATGCTTCCTTAAGAACCGTTATGGAAAAAGATTATATAGCGATGAAGAAAGACCACAGATGAAACGGGTTAATGACATTAAAAGAATAGCCGGAACAAATTGGAAATATGTTGCTCAGGATAGAGACCGATGGAAGGAGTTGGGAGAGGCCTATATCCAAACATGGACGACAGAAGGCTAAGAAGAAGAAGAAGAAGACGAGCGATGAAGAAGAAGATGAAGAATTAAAAAAATTAATAATACGGAGAATGTTGTATTAGAGTAAAGTGAATAACACATTGGCTAAAGAAGCTTAAACAGCAAGCTGGTCTAGACGAAGTACGACGGGAACCAAGATAACATCGCTAGAAATTTTTGATTTTCCAGAGATGACCGAGAGAGATCCCAAAATATTCTTTTCGGGTACGTACCAGTTAGGTCAAGCTGTATGTTACCTAGCTACGTTATTGTTATTGTTGAGTTATTGAACGATAGAAACGAAATTAATTTAGAACACATCTGAATGAAACCGAATATTATCAAGGTTTTGATACAATCCAGACATATCAAAAAAATTTTTATAAATGTTACATTGAGTATAAGCCAGAATCTATTGGCTACAATGCAATTTTACTCGTGCGATTGTGCTAATGGATTGAGAATTGTTGGATCCTGCTCACGACATGTTGCTGCTATTATATATTATTTAAGCAATGCTAGGTACAAATCGGACATTATTAGACGAGCTAAATTTCTTTCAGAAATATTTGGTGAAACGGAGATTGATCCGGTAATCGACGAGGATAGTGAGGAAGATTAATAAAATGTAATTATTCTGTCATTCAATGTATCTAGATTAAATAGAATATTGTAAATATAGATTGTTAATTAGTAAATATGTGAATTTTATTTACCTCTAAAAAAATATTTTGTTTTCCTGCGTACGATCAGCTGTAATAATTATTTATTAAAATATATCAAAAATATGGTTCATTTTTCAGAGTCTTCTGAGGTTATGTAGTAAAAACATGGAGAAAACGGGGTTTTTTGGTTTTTGAGAATGTTGTGGGATAAAACGAATGCTTTGAATAGCTGATTTTGATTGCAGAGGGAAAGATACATGTGAAAATGTAAATTATTATTCATTTAGACACTGAATTTAGAGGTTATATAGCGAAATCTTATAAACAACGCCGAAAAAACGGAGTTTTTCGGTTTTTGGAGCATGCTGTAGGAAAAAAATATTAGTTTTAATAGTTTATTTCGATTATAAAGATAAGAATACATATAAAAATATGAATTATCATTAATTTATGTGTATGTTTTTGAGGTTATGATACAAAAACTTCAGAAAAATGCCAAAAAAGGCAGTTTTTTTATTTTTAGGCATTTTCCACGTTGAAAATGATAATAATACCTATGCCATTCGAAAGAACGGGAAGAAACCCATAAAAAAACATTGTTTTAAAGTTGGCCAAAAATTTTAGACATAACCTAAAATATCACTGAAAATTTCAAATATTTTTCCTGGGCTCAATTTTCAAGATAAAAATCTGAAAAAATTCAGGCAATTTTGTATAACTAAAATACGCTTTCATGATTTTTTTCAGATTTTTTGCAGTAATACAGCGTCTAAAAAAAATTATTTTTTTTTAAATACGTTTTTTTCCATAGCGAACCCCCAGAGGCACCTAGGGACTTGAAAATTTAACTAAGTGAGTTTTTAATTATGTGCTTTCGAATGGCTAGACCCAAAACTAAATCGAGCATGGTGAAATTTTGACCATCTTATCCCGCTATAGCCTTTATGGCTTCTCTAAAAACGAGTCAAAAGTCAAATATTTTTTTATTAAATTTTAGTCGATCTGTAGCAGTTTCCTACCTAAACTTGACTCTTCTCGTACAAAAAGTATAGTAGGAAGATCGAGAACATCTCAACATCTAAATTATTTATGGACATAAAATTCGATGGGAAAGAACACTTCATGAAGAAACGTGAAGAGCACAGACGATGTGCAAGATGAAATTGTAAAGTCAAATCACTAAAATCCGTAAACTAATTTTCGAAACCAAATTCAGATTTTTGCTTTAATATGTGTCTTCTCAGAATTGGTGTCGAAAATTAGTTTACGGATTTTATATCAGATGTCGCTATTTGCGTCCATTCGAAGCCGTGTTAGAGTTGCTTCCTAAGACAGAATAGATTTATTTTCACGTTCAGAGCGACTGTGAAAGCCGTTCTGAAGAGGCCTATTGGGCCGAAATACGTATAAGCGGATACACAGACGCACTATACGTGAAATCAAATCTTAACTGCCTTTTCCTTTTCAAATCACTAACAAATTAAGGAAATGGAAAATATACCGTAATATTGTCTAAAAATTTTTTTATACAATATCATAAAACAGAAACTTATTGTTATTAGCCATGATTCTATGACTAACAAGATAGGATCTTCCCGTAGCACAAAATCGGTCGTGGTCGCGCATGCCGTCATTGGAGAGTAGAATTTGAATTCTTGTTAAAGTTAAATGGGATTTTTATGCATTCTGTGATGAAATTATTCAATTAGCAAAATAATAATATTAAATAAAGGTTTAATAATTACAATAATCGTACACAAAAGGATATCTCCAAACTATTTATTAAAGATTATTTATTGACACATACAAAAAACTGACATTACGAACGTGCAACTCTCCAATTACGTCACGACTTATGCGCAATATCTTATCTTCTTAATCATAGTATCATGTTATTAGCCACAAATAAAAATTTTAACTCCCACAACAGTTTTTAACTCATCCATACATACTTGCAATTATGATAACACTAATCACAGTATTCTATTTATAGGACGGGTTAAAATTCAAAAACGCAAATGCATTCTTATTTTTTTGAATATTTCGATATTAAGAACAATATTACTGATAATTATGTATAAGGAAAATTTTTAAATATGAAAAAAAAAATAATTTGTTCGTTAATGGGTTAAAGAAAACGTAAACTATCATTAAAAAGAAAATAATACCCTTCTCGTTTTTGGTCCATTTCTAAATCCAAATTATGCCTTTTTCGTTTTGTCTTTTGTTTTTTTATATAGTTCGTAATCATCTTTTTTTGGTACTATATCAGTAGTAAATGCATGGCTTCTCTAAAAACGAATCAGTCAAGTCAAATATTAGTAGTATTCTATTTATAGGACGGGTTAAAATTCAAAAACGCAAATGCATTCTTATTTTTTTTGAATATTTCCATATTAAGAACAATATTACTGATAATTATATATTAGGAAAATTTTGAAATATGAAAAAAAAACAATTTGTTCGTTAATGGGTTAAAGAAAACGTAAACTAACATCAAAAAGAAAATAATACCCTTCTCGTTGTTGGTCCATTTCTAAATCCAAATTATGAATTTTTCGTTTTGTCTTTTGTTTTTTTATATAGTTCGTAATCATCTTTTTTTGGTACTATATCAGTAGTAAATGCATGGCTTCTCTAAAAACGAATCAGTCAAGTCAAATATTAGTAGTATTCTATTTATAGGACGGGTTAAAATTCAAAAACGCAAATGCATTCTTATTTTTTTGAATATTTCCATATTAAGAACAATATTACTGATAATTATATATTAGGAAAATTTTGAAATATGAAAAAAAAAATAATTTGTTCGTTAATGGGTTAAAGAAAACGTAAACTAACATCAAAAAGAAAATAATACCCTTCTCGTTGTTGGTCCATTTCTAAATCCAAATTATGAATTTTTCGTTTTGTCTTTTGTTTTTTTATATAGTTCGTAATCATCTTTTTTTGGTACTATATCAGTAGTAAATGCATGGCTTCTCTAAAAACGAATCAGTCAAGTCAAATATTAGTAGTATTCTATTTATAGGACGGGTTAAAATTCAAAAACGCAAATGCATTCTTATTTTTTTGAATATTTCCATATTAAGAACAATATTACTGATAATTATATATTAGGAAAATTTTGAAATATGAAAAAAAAAATAATTTGTTCGTTAATGGGTTAAAGAAAACGTAAACTAACATCAAAAAGAAAATAATACCCTTCTCGTTGTTGGTCCATTTCTAAATCCAAATTATGCCTTTTTCGTTTTGTCTTTTGTTTTTTTTTTATATAGTTCGTAATCATCTTTTTTTGGTACTATATCAGTAGTAAATGCATGGCTTCTCTAAAAACGAATCAGTCAAGTCAAATATTAGTAGTATTCTATTTATAGGACGGGTTAAAATTCAAAAACGCAAATGCATTCTTATTTTTTTGAATATTTCCATATTAAGAACAATATTACTGATAATTATATATTAGGAAAATTTTGAAATATGAAAAAAAAATAATTTGTTCGTTAATGGGTTAAAGAAAACGTAAACTAACATCAAAAAGAAAATAATACCCTTCTCGTTGTTGGTCCATTTCTAAATCCAAATTATGCCTTTTTCGTTTTGTCTTTTGTTTTTTTATATAGTTCGTAATCATCTTTTTTTGGTACTATATCAGTAGTAAATGCATGGCTTCTCTAAAAACGAATCAGTCAAGTCAAATATTAGTAGTATTCTATTTATAGGACGGGTTAAAATTCAAAAACGCAAATGCATTCTTATTTTTTTGAATATTTCCATATTAAGAACAATATTACTGATAATTATATATTAGGAAAATTTTGAAATATGAAAAAAAAAATAATTTGTTCGTTAATGGGTTAAAGAAAACGTAAACTATCATTAAAAAGAAAATAATACCCTTCTCGTTTTTGGTCCATTTCTAAATCCAAATTATGCCTTTTTCGTTTTGTCTTTTGTTTTTTTATATAGTTCGTAATCATCTTTTTTTGGTACTATATCAGTAGTAAATGCATGGCTTCTCTAAAAACGAATCAGTCAAGTCAAATATTAGTAGTATTCTATTTATAGGACGGGTTAAAATTCAAAAACGCAAATGCATTCTTATTTTTTTGAATATTTCCATATTAAGAACAATATTACTGATAATTATATATTAGGAAAATTTTGAAATATGAAAAAAAAAATAATTTGTTCGTTAATGGGTTAAAGAAAACGTAAACTAACATCAAAAAGAAAATAATACCCTTCTCGTTGTTGGTCCATTTCTAAATCCAAATTATGCCTTTTTCGTTTTGTCTTTTGTTTTTTTTTATATAGTTCGTAATCATCTTTTTTTGGTACTATATCAGTAGTAAATGCATGGCTTCTCTAAAAACGAATCAGTCAAGTCAAATATTAGTAGTATTCTATTTATAGGACGGGTTAAAATTCAAAAACGCAAATGCATTCTTATTTTTTTGAATATTTCCATATTAAGAACAATATTACTGATAATTATATATTAGGAAAATTTTGAAATATGAAAAAAAAATAATTTGTTCGTTAATGGGTTAAAGAAAACGTAAACTAACATCAAAAAGAAAATAATACCCTTCTCGTTGTTGGTCCATTTCTAAATCCAAATTATGCCTTTTTCGTTTTGTCTTTTGTTTTTTTATATAGTTCGTAATCATCTTTTTTTGGTACTATATCAGTAGTAAATGCATGGCTTCTCTAAAAACGAATCAGTCAAGTCAAATATTAGTAGTATTCTATTTATAGGACGGGTTAAAATTCAAAAACGCAAATGCATTCTTATTTTTTTGAATATTTCCATATTAAGAACAATATTACTGATAATTATATATTAGGAAAATTTTGAAATATGAAAAAAAAAATAATTTGTTCGTTAATGGGTTAAAGAAAACGTAAACTAACATCAAAAAGAAAATAATACCCTTCTCGTTGTTGGTCCATTTCTAAATCCAAATTATGCCTTTTTCGTTTTGTCTTTTGTTTTTTTTTATATAGTTCGTAATCATCTTTTTTTGGTACTATATCAGTAGTAAATGCATGGCTTCTCTAAAAACGAATCAGTCAAGTCAAATATTAGTAGTATTCTATTTATAGGACGGGTTAAAATTCAAAAACGCAAATGCATTCTTATTTTTTTGAATATTTCCATATTAAGAACAATATTACTGATAATTATATATTAGGAAAATTTTGAAATATGAAAAAAAAATAATTTGTTCGTTAATGGGTTAAAGAAAACGTAAACTAACATCAAAAAGAAAATAATACCCTTCTCGTTGTTGGTCCATTTCTAAATCCAAATTATGCCTTTTTCGTTTTGTCTTTTGTTTTTTTATATAGTTCGTAATCATCTTTTTTTGGTACTATATCAGTAGTAAATGCATGGATTCTCTAAAAACGAATCAGTCAAGTCAAATATTACTGTATTAGATTTTTGTGGATCTGCAGCAGTTCTCTACCTAAACTTGACTCTTCGTACAAGAAGTATAGTAGAAAGATCAAGAATATCAAGATCTAAACTATTTAGGGGCATAAAATTTAATGGGAAAGAACACTTCATGGCGAAACGTGAAGAGCAGAGACGATGTGCAAGATGAAATTGTAAAGTCAAATCACTAACATATTAAGGAAATGGAAAATATAACGTAATATTGTCTAAAAATTTTTCGTTAGTTTATTAATTTTATTTTGTGCCTTAAAAGTGTCCATATTTCCATATAAGAGCTACATATATTTTTGAGCGGATTTGCTTATGTAGTCTTTGTACTTCATAATATTATTCATACACAAATTATGACAGTACCCTGGTATAATTATCTACTTATCCATTACATCACACTCCCAAAAGTTGTAGAAAATGGCCTTGAAACTGCACATACCACATCAAATTAATGTTTGTATTCCCCGATCCCCTCTTTTTCTAAGTTTTCTGTTGTACTTTGCGCTGTGTGTGTTCAACGTTCAACCTTCAAACGTTCGGCGTTTTAGCACCGAGACCGAACCGAACAACGTTTTTTTAGTTCACAATTACAATCAGAACTTTAGTCACTGGAGGTTCTAATAGGTGTGTAGTAGGTTTCTTGTTTAGTTGTTGTCGGTAAGTTATTTTTTGTGGTTAAATGTAAACACATTTTTTAATTTTCTACAAAAATATAATATTATACTAGTTGTTAAAAATGTTATAAGTTACGCTCTTGTTGGCGTATAAAATAGCTTTTAGGAGTTCACAAATCAATTTTTCTTGTGAAAAGGATATTTGAATTATATTAATTAGTATTAACTGCTGAACTAAACAGTTACAACCAATTCCTGATTATATTTTAATATTTATTTTTATTCAACCGGTTTAGATAACCGAATGTTAAACATTCTAAACAAAAAATACTAGATGATTAAAAAATCAAAACAAAAACCTGCAAACTTATTTTCAATTAACTACTTTCGTAATAATTCACTCTCTATAACATAGATAAAAAATATAAGTAGTAGTAGTAGTAGTTATTATATACAGGGTGGTCCTTAAGTAATTGTACAAAAAGGAACAGTAGAATCTACACTTAAAAATATTACGATTTCAGCCACCTTGCTTTAATAAAATATTTATATTAAGAAAGATACAGGGTTTTAAAGTTGAAATTTAAAATTATATTTTTCGCTATAACTTATGTTTGTGGTAATTTATGTATAAAAATTTATAACTGGGCTTTTGAGTATAAGGAATTTGTTGCATACTTTGATATAGCTGATAGAGGGCTCCATATATGCCCACATATGCCGCAAATGTGGCATACATTTGCGCTTAACTTTTTTGCTCTTAAAGTTTGCGTTATTTGTGTCAAAGGATACATTATTTTAACAAAAAAAAAAGATATACTTGTTAATAAATTTAAAACTCAACAGTTTTCGAGATAATCGCATTTTACACATCATCTTCTTCTTCTTCTACGGCACTACATCCCAAATTAAGCCGTGGCCTCCTTTCTTTTTTGCCTCCACCCTTACTTGTCTGTGGCTAATCTTCTCCATACACGGACTCCTAAAAGGGCTTGTGCGTCGCTGTTTACTTTGTCTTCCCAGAGCTTTCTTGGCTTTCCAACCGGTCTCTTTCCCTGCATTCTAGGATTCAGTGCTCTTTTTGGTAGCCTATCCTCTCCCATTCTTATCACATGTTCGGCCCATTGCAATCTTTGTATTCTAATGAAGTCTGACAGCGGTGCTTCCTTATAAAGTTAATAAAGCTCGTTGTTGTGTCGACTTTTGAAGATTCCGTTTTCCCTCACAGGTCCGTTTTCGAATGTATCGAATTTGCTTTTAGATGTGTCTTTCAGGACCCATACTTCACTGCCCTAGCATGCTATTGGTCGAATTAAGGTTTTATAGATTTTCATCTTTGTATTTCGGTGTAGATTTTTAGACCGAAATATATGGGAGAGGGCAAAATAAGCTCTGTTTGCCTGCGTTATTCTCTTCCGTATTTCTCCATCTTCTGATCCGTCGGCATATATTTCTACTTCCAGGTATTTACACTTTCCAACCGTTTTAATGCCATCTTCATGTATATTGTTTTGTGAGACTATATTTCTTCGTGTCTGTATCATTATTTTTCTTTTTTCTGTGTTAATTTCCAGACCTAGCATTTTTGTTTGCATTTTTAACTCTGCATATCTTTCCTGTGCTCCTGTTGATGTTTTACTCATAATATTAATATCATCGGCATAAGCGGCCAGTTGAATCGTTCGTTTGGTCAGTAGGTTTCCTCGTCCAGTTTGCATTTGCCTAACTGCATACTCCAGTGCCAGGTTAAACAAAGTTAGGGCCAGCTCATCTCCCTGCTTTAATCCCTGCGAAATTTTGAAAAATTCTGTTCGGTGGTTTTGTATTCGTACACATGCCTGAGTTTCATCCATTGCGGCTTTAATGAGTCTAATTAGCTTGTGTGGTATTGCTAATTCAGCCAATATGTTGTAGAGTATGTTCCTTTTGACTAAGTCGTATGCCTGTGTGAAATCTATAAACACGTTGTGATCATCAATGTCATGTTCCCATGATTTACTAAAGATCTGTTTGACTGTAAATATTTGATCCAGTGTCGATCTTCCCCGTCGGAAGCCCGTCTGATACTCTCCAATAATATTTTCTGCTAGTGGTTGGAGCTGCTGGTTTATAATATACGTGAAGACTTTATATGCTGTATATAGTAGAGAAATTCCACGGTATTTTTTGCACTGGAGTTTGTCTCCTTTTTTATAGATCGGACATACTATACTTTTCTTTCAGTCGTCGAGTATTTTCTCTTCTGGCCATATGTCTTTAATGAGCGCATGTATGTGACTTGCTAGGTGGTCGCCACCTACCTTATACAATTCTGCTGGTATTTCGTCAACTCCCGGGGATTTATTGGTTTTCAGGGCCTTAATAGCTTTGAGAACTTCCTCTATGGTTGGAGATTCTACTCCATTCTCTACTTCATTCTCTTCTACGTAGTTCGTACCCATTTCATCTTCCATATCTACTTGTGTACCAAATAAGGTCTAAAAATAATGCTTTCAGGTTTCTATGACTTTTTGTTGGTCACTGATTATTTGCCCACTTTCATCTTTTTATAGACTTGTTTGAGGTTTATACCCACTTTTTATCTTTTTTAGGTATTCGTAAGCCCCTCTGATTTCGTTGTTTTTGAAATTTTCTTCCATTTTTTCTATTTGTTCATTTTCATAGGCTCTTTTTTAATTTCTACATATCTTGTCTGCTTTCCGTCTTGCGACTTCAAATGTTGTTCGTCTTTCCCGTGTTCTTCTTGTTATATACACTTTGTGTTCTTCATTTCTTTCGACTATTGCTTGTCTGCACTCGTCATCAAACCATGCTCCTCTTCTCGTCTTTTTCTTGTTTCCCAGGGTGGACTTTGCCGCTGCCGCAGTACTGCTGTTTTGATATTATTCCATTTGCCCTCTATGGAGTGCAGTTCTCCAAAAAACTTCTCTTTACATTCCTGAATCTTCAGTTTTTCCAGGTAAAGTTTGTTTGTTCTTTGTTGTCTTTCGTTTCATTCTTTGTTAACTTGTATCTGAGATACTACTGGCTGCCCTTTTGTCTATTAGCACATAGTCTATTTGGTTGGTTGTGGTTCCATCTGGTGACATCCATGTCATTTTGTGTATGTCGTTATATGGGAAGCGTGTGGAACTTATAACCATGTTTTTACTGGTGGCAAAATTTATCAAAAACTCCCCATTCTCGCTTGTTTCATTGTGCAGTGCGTGTTTTTCTGTTATGCCATAGAACTGCGGCTCATTGTCTATTTTAGCATTCATATCAGCCATTATAATCTTGATGTCATTTTTGGGCGCAGTGTCATATACTATCTCCAGCTGTTGGTAGAAGCTTTCCTTTGTATGTTGTTCTTGTCCTTCTGTTGGGCAGTGAATGTTTATCATTGTTTGGTTAAAGATGTGGGTGCAAATTCTTAACTTGCGTATCCTTTCACTGACTGCTTGGAAGTCTATCATTTTTGACTTAAAATCATTATCCACCACAAATGCAACCTCACATTCTTTGCTTCCAAGAGCAGTAATCATGAGCTTATATCTTTTTAGTTCTTGCAGAAATGCGGTTTGTGCTCCTGGTTTATTTAGTTTCCTCACATTCCAGTTTCCAAATATATAGTCCTTGTTTCGTAGCTTGAGTCGTTTCCGAAAGTTCCGTTCTGTATCCCGATGCAAATGTTCAGGTTTCGTAACAGTGTGTTTTCCGGGAGTGGATTGTCAGCTCACTGCCCAACCTTCCTCCTTTACCCGGGCTTAGGGTTGACAGTGGTGACTCCTGAGCTACTCGATCCACTTATTTGTCACCACAGGCGGAGCTATTTTAAAGATCAGCTGCATAATAATTCTTAATATTGTGATATTTGTGCGTCAAATCACTGAATACCTGTTGATAAGCATAATTAATAGTTTATTCTTATAAAAACAACTCAAAGATAGTTATGTAATACCACAACATGCTTTTTTACCGCTCCTAAATATTTTGTTCGATTTTATTTGATGTCCCCATTAGACAATTACTCCAGTCGTCAGAAACGAAAATGCCACTGAACCTCTAAAAATCATACGAACAAGTTTAATTTTGCTGAGAATGTCACTTTTGGGTACCAAAAAAGATGCAAAAAAGTAGATCACTTCTACCCCCAGGCTTCCCAATAAAATCACAATAAAAAAACAAGACTTAATTTTAAACAAAAATGTTTATAAGAACTTTTTCTGTAGAATGAAGCGTTCTCTCGGAAACAATGCTTGAAGCGACCGGCGATTGAATGTCAGTTAGGGGCGTGAAAATTTTTTAAATAAATTTTGTATCCACTCGACAGTAAATATTCGATATCTTTTGATTAGAGTACCCTATCAATAAAACTCAAAATGCGTTTTAAAAATGAAGAGAGCAGCTTTCATAACAAATTTTTGCATTTTGCAGCAAATAAACTCAGTTTTGTATAAAGCTGTTAAATAAATGAAAGTTGCACGATTTTTGCTATTTTTTACGATTCTCATGAGACAGTAAAATTTATTACTTTCATTGACCGGTCACTATGGAATTTTCATTGCTGAAGTCTAATCTTCATTTAATTTCAATTTTGAGTACTTTCAATACATATGATGCATTTGAAATATTCCTAAAAAACGCTGAATTTAAACTTACAAACCATCTAAAACGTTTAAAACTCCTTCTTTGCGATTTCACAAGTACGTTTTTTAAAACAAAACAACCTCAACTATAAATTCCTCTTAATGCCGTCGTTGTAGACGCATTTCTTGTGACGTGAGATCTTTTGTGATGTGAGAGTTTTAATTCAGTGTTTCTTAGGCATATTTCAAATGACTATTCGCATATTTGTTACCAAAACTCAAAATTGAAATTTTATGTTCTGAGTTTTAAAGATTGAACAACCCTTCATTGATTTTATTAATTGAAAGGATGAACCGTTCTCTCAGAAACAAGGCTTAAAGCGACCGGTGATTTTGAATGTCAGTTACGCCGGCGAAATCAATGTTAAATTAAATTTGTATCGGTAAAAAATCAATATCTTTTGATCAGTGTCCTATCGACCAAAATCAAAATTTTAATCTTTTTATAGGTAACGAGTGCAGATTTTGTATGCAATTTTTGTATTATGCGGCAAATGAAGTCGGTTTCTATAAAGCTATTCAATAAATAAACTTTGCGCAATTTTTGCCATTTTTTACGATTCTGGTGAGATCAATAAAATTTATTATTTTCATTCACCGGTCATAGTGAAATTTTTATTGTTGGAGACCAGTTTTTAAAATCTATAACATTAAAATCCGATTTTTATTATTGGCAACAAATATGAGGCATTTGAAATATGACTAAAAACGCAAAAATTTAGACTATTGTCTAAAAGTTTAAATTCAGCGTTTTTTACGCATATTTCAAATGCCTTACATTTGTTGCCAAAACTCAAAACTAAAATTTCATGCTATAGGTTTTGACGATTAGGTTCTAGTTATGAAAACTCTATAGCGTATTGATCTCATGAGAATCATAAAAAATGGCAAAAATCTCGCCACGTTTATTTATTTAATACCTTTACAAAAACTGAGTTTATTTCCGGCAAAACACAAAAACTGCATACGAAATCTACATTCTTCACCTTTAAAACGCATCTTGATTTTTAAGTAGGACACTTAAATCAAAAGATTTTATTAAGTATTGACTTCTATTGACGTCGAGCTGAAACAAATTTTATTAAGTATTGACTTCGCATGCATAACTGACATTCAAAATTGTCGATCACTTCAATCGTTGTTTTCCCCCTTTACGTGGGGGGTTTTTGGGTAAAGCCCGGCAGTAAAAGCAGTAAACTTTTTTGCATCATTTTAGCGTCCTAAAATTGACATTTTCTGCAAAATTCAGCTTGTTTGTATGATTTTTAGAGGTTTAGTGGTATTTTCGTCTGACAACTGGAGTAATTGCGAACATTCAGAACAAAAAGCGCACTTACAAAGAAGTAAAAAGTACATAAAAAGTATAAAATCATGTCTGGAAACCCTCTGCTGCCATTTTATCATGATATGATTATTTTGTTTTTTTTTTATGATTAATTCGTTGGCCATATTAAGAGTATAAAGTTTTAGTTTTTATTAAGAGTATTAAGTTATAAAGTTTTAGTACTAAAACTTTTCAGAACAACACTCGTATATACGGATTTTGAATGTCAAAATCTTTTAACACATAATAATTATATTGAATGTCAAGGTTGGGATCGTACAGTTGTGACGTAATCTAAAATCGCGGGCAAATTTGCGTAATTAGCTGACTAAGCATTTTTGTAAATATTAAAAATATTTAAATTTGTCTAAAAATAAAATAACGGAGAAATACCTACTGAATACATGGCATAAAATACACAAATACATAGGGGACAAACAAAAACTTATATAAAGATGAGATACTGTAAAAATAGAAAATATTATTATGGAATGAATAACTTCTAATAAGAGAAAATAAACACTGAAAACTTCTAAAAATTTAAATAATGTATTTTAATGCATTTATGCCTATAATTTTGCGCCAAGGTACACATATCCATAATAATGCAATGGCAACACGGCAAGCAGGTGTAAAGACGTGTGAAATGTCTCTCCAAAATAAATATTGTAAAAAGTGTAAAAAAACTGTAGTAAATGGAGTAAAGTGCATAAATTGTGACGCTAGCATCCATGTGAGTTGTGCTCGAAAGAGTAACAATGTTAAGTTTATAAATGACGAGTTGATTGAATGTTGTTTACCAGTGAAACCTGAAGATCAAATATTTTTGGAAGCAATGGATAACTTAAGGCTGTTTTATCGGTGCACCAAAACCTAGGGACAGTGTTTTCTCTGTTATTTACTGACAAAATGTCTCGAAATTTGGACACGTTATTCGAAATTATGTTGCCTTTAAACTGATGGTTTTACTTTTTTTATTTTTTTGAAACTTCTGTTGAAAAATTGGAATATACTGTTTAACGTTCTATTATAACCAAACTTTTTACGCCCATCACTCGAAAGAGTTTTTTTTTCTGTAATCGTTGATTTTTGTTTCACCTTTCTGTGTCCAGTAATAGTCGAGAAAAGCGTGTTCCAATTTTAAAGAAAATTGCTAAGAAATACTGAAATCTAATAGTGAAACGTGTTACTCATCATTAGGCTTAGTTTCATCGTTATCGCCTTCGTGATGTCAAATCTCATGAACGTACGGTCAGTTAGTTCGTGTTAAAACTAATTTGAATGGAGAATAATGTATTTGTTGTCATTAAACTACCCGTCGGCCGGCGGCACTGAGTAAAGATGGTCTCGCGTAAGCAGTGTAGAAAAGTAAGTGATACGCCCATTTCAAATCGCAGTGTACTTGAACTGCTAAAACAGCCTTAGATGATAAGGTAATTGATATTAACATATTCAAATATATAATTAGACAAAAAGATACCCTAATTAAAGAGCTATACGGAAAAATTGACCTTATGAGTCAACATATTGATTTACTAAAACAATTAAATTCGCAAAAAAATGTTGTCGAAAATCAAGAACAACTTATACATCAAAATAAGGTAATAAAGAAAGACACACTTATGGATTCAGTCGAAACAAAATCAGTTCGTCAACTCATCAACGCGAACAAAGATCGCACTGTTGCCAGTTCTTCCCAGAAATGTGAAGTTACAAAGAAAGATGTTTCAGAAGCGATATTACAAGTAACTACAGAACAAAAGTTAAATGAGTACATATACGTAGGTGAAAGTAACCAGGAAAAATCTGAATGGACAGAAGTAGATAGAAGGAAAAAAAGAAAGCATTTAGTTGTGGGAAAAAACACTGAAATGATATTAAATGGAAAAGAAATCAAGGGAGTACATAAGTTGATAGACCTACATGTATACAGGGTCGATCCCGATATGACTGCGGAAAATATGAGGGAACTTATGAAGACTACATTTCCCGAAGTAGAGGTAGAATCCCTAAAATCAAAGCATCCTGATATTTACAGTTCATTTAAAGTTACAATTTTTAATAACAATTTTAAAGAAGCTATGTCTCCTAAAATATGGCCATGTGGAGCTCACGTACAACGTGTTTTTCACGTAACACCCAGAAAGCCGCACGAGATGTAGATAAAAGTGTACGAATAGAATCAGCGGTAGTGCAAAAGAATATAGGAAACACCTGTTTTTGTGAAAGTGATATGATAAGTTCTGATAAACAAAAGTGGGTAGTAAATCCTGACCAAACCAGTTTGGTAAGCATTTTTCATATAAATACACAAAGTTTATTACAATATTTTGTGCTTTTCTGAACATTGGCTTAGAGAATCTGAATTAACAACAGTGATAATTGACAGATACTTTTTATCAACTTGTTACTGTAGAAAAAGTAGAGAACATGGGGGTGTTGCTATTTTCTGCGATGGCAAAATATCTACACGTCCAGTTTCTTATGATATATCTTGTGAATATGAAGGTGAATTTTGTGCTTTGGAAATTATAGATATAAAAACTATTCTAGTATCAGTGTATAGAACAGGTAACGCAGATTTCCAAATTTTCTTAGGCCTGTTTGAAAAATTATAATTGGGGATTTCAATATTGATTTCAAAGGCACTTCAAATGAATTAAAATATTTTTCCGATCTAATTTCTTCTTTTGGTTTAACTATGAGGATTGATGAATTTACAAGAATCACTGCTACATCAGCAAGTTGTTTAGATAATATTTTAACAAATATAGATAATGAAATAGTTGGGTGTGGTGTTGTAGACCCATGCCTTGCTGATCATTGTGCTCAATTCCTGAATTTAAAAATAAAATCTGATCAAATTGACAATGATAGGATATTCAGAAGACACATAACATGTAAAGGCACCCAAATGTTAAAACAATCATTAAAATCTGTGGATTGGTCGTTAAAAATTACTGCTAACCTTACTAGTGATTACACTCTCTATAATCAATTCAAAAAACACTATCAATTAACAATATCAATAAAGAAAAAACTGGCATATGAGCAGTTTTTCTTAAAATCTGATAATATATCTCGAGATTCTTGGAAAGTCATCAATTATCATAGGAATAAAACTCAAAATAAAAAAGTAACTTCATGCAATATTTCATCAAACGAGTTTAATAATTACTTTATTTCGGTAGCGGGAAATATATTGAACTCGTTAGATGAGACAGATGAAAATGATGCCATGAATTTTTTGGAGGGAATATACTCCCCTTGCCACTCGTTGTTTTTAACACCTGTTAGTGATACTGAAGTTAGGAATACATTATACAGCTTGAAAAACTCAAAATGCACTGATTTTTACTTCTTAAACAAACAATTAGTGATAAAAACTCTGGATATTATTATTGATAAACTGGTCATACTTTATAATCTTTGCCTTATCGAAGGAATTTTTCCCGATGTATTAAAAGTAACAAAAGTGTTACCGCTACTCAAAAAAGGATCTCCAGAAGAAATTGAAAATTATCGCCCTATTTCTATTATTCCCATTCTTGGTAAAATTTTTGAAAGTATTTTGAATAACCGCTTAATAGAGTACATAGAAAAGTACAAAATACTTCATTGTAATCAATATGGTTTCAGAAAAAAATGCAGCACTACTCAAGCAATTCAGGAAATTGTAAGGGAAGTAGTTGATGGCCTAGAGAGAGGTCACTTCGTGTCTTTAACATTGTGTGACTTATCTAAGGCTTTTGATTGTGTCTCACACACTTTACTTTTAGACAAAATGCACAAATATGGCATAAGGGGAAATGCTCTTAATTTATTTCGATCGTATTTAATAAACAGAAAACAGGCCGTTTTTTTAAATAATAACTACTCCAATTTTCACAATGTTGAACATGGAGTTCCCCAAGGGTCTATATTAGGGCCTACATTTTTTCTTCTATATCTCAACGATATATTTCATTATACCCACCCCTTAAGGTGTATATGTTTTGCAGATGATACAACCGTTATTAGTACCGACCAGAATCAATATAATTTAAATAACAAAATAGGAAACGATGTGCTTAAAATTAAAAACTGGTTTATACATAATAAACTAAAACTAAACGAGGATAAAAATCAAAATATAGTTTTCAGTTCAGATCGAAGACACATTTTTGGATATAGCATCAAATTGTTAGGGATTTTTATGGATGACAACTTAGATTGGGGCATCCATATAGACAACTTAAGTTCTAAACTCGCCAGTACAATATTTGTAATGCGTAACCTGGTATATTTGGTACCTAAAAGTACCCTTAAAATGTGTTACTTTTCATTGTTTCATAGTCATATACAATATGGAATAGCTGTTTGGGGCAACTCTGGTCATGCCGACAGAATATTTAAATTACAAAAGAAGGTGGTGAGGATACTTGCTGGAGCGGATTTAAGGGATCATTGTAAACCATTATTTTTGAACATGGGTATTATGCCTCTACCTTCGCTTTATATGTATGCAACACTGTTGGAAATTCACGATAATAAAAATAAGTTTACTATAAACTCCCAATTACATGATCATCTAACAAGATCGAGGGATTTAATTAGGTCACAACGATTCAGACTATCAAAGAGCACAAAGAATTCAATTGATATTCACTTGTATAACTATCTGCCTAACGAAATAAAAATTCTGTCTCCACCACTGTTTAAAAATAGGATCAGAAAGCATTTTTTAACATATTGTTTTTACTCAAAGACAGAATACCTCAATACACCTTTATAACGTGTACCCAGTTTGGTCAGAATACTGTCGATTTACTATCTACATATCACATTGTATTATTGCTATTAAAATGTACTAAGTTTTATGTATTAGTTTATTTAGTCATCGATTCGGGAATATTCTTAATTATTTGCACATTTTTGTTACTTCCATATTTCAAAGATTTTTTATGTGACAGTTTAGGTTTGTTTTTTTTTTTTGGTTAGAGATTTTTTTATCTTAAATTTTTAATTTTAATTCTTCTGCTAATACTTACATATGTATATTACTTTAGCCAATATGGTTAAGTTAATTTTAAGTTTACATTATTATATCTTTTATTGTATTTTTTATACGGACTTCAAACTTTATGTAAAGTGGTCAATAAACGTTCTATCTATCTATCTATCTATCTAACCTTATTTTCTTTATTAAATGCAACATGCATTGCATAGTAATTTTGGGATAAAACCAAAACATAAAGATTAATTTTACGTTAAATATTTTTAATGGAAAATAGGCTAAATTTGCTGCATGCACTCTACAAATTTCCCTCAATGTTCTTTGCAGGCATATCTGTTACACTTTTCACATTGTTTTCGAGGTGATCTATCACGCTTTTGATCACAAAATATATAAACGACTTGTCTGAGGTAGCGATATTGCCACATCTGTAACTAGGAGAACACGGGAGCGCAGACGAAGTTCCGAATGCACTTGGGGAATTTTACGTCTAAATTCAATTAGGGGCCTAATTAATTGCTATGCCAGTTCTTCTATAAAATCCGACCTTGTAACCTTTTTGTTAAAATAGTTAGATTTAAAAATGCATAAAAAGTTTATTGCTGATATATTCAAGAGGTCATAAAAAATTACCAGTGGATATCGACGAGTGTTTCTCGACACATATATCTTTCACACAATTGGTCTAATCGGTCAACAGCGAATTTTGTCCGATTATTCATTGTAATTATTTCAGCTTGTTAAGCGTCTCTAAAAATTATTAAAAAATCTCCCTAATAGGAACCAGTTTATCAATTTCTCTTCTTTGAACTCTGTCTCGAAACGTAGATACCTCAAAACAAATTCTGAAACGTTTTTCACTAATAGCCAAGTAACATAATTCTACACCACTTTCTTTTGAGTTGTCAAAAATTTTCTGTTTTCGAGAAAATCTTAATACACTGATTTTATAAAGAATCCCAATAAATGTCCTTATTTCTCTTTCATCTGTGTTTCTTGCATCTCGCTCTTGTTGAAATCGATCTCTGATGTTTTGAATATAGATATTAGTAGTAAGTAGTAATCAACACTCAATTCTTGATTTTGCATTTCTAGCAAGTCCCTTCGAACCAGATAAATGGTTTATTATATTATTAGCTCTAGATCTGACGTTAAGATTAGGTGTTTCTTTTCTCCATTTTGTTTTTTTTTTGTTCTTTACCACAAACCACTTTTCCCACAAACCCATTTTCTTCTTCAGGATTGTATATTTCATCTTCACTATCCACTGCCTTACTATCTTCACTTTCAAGTTCGTCATACCACTGCATCCAAACAAATGGATCCGTGGATGTTTCAACACGCTTCTTGTTTTCTTCTGACAATATGATATTCTAATTTTGTACAAAATTTAGATACGAATAGAAAATCAAAAATTATAAATTAAAATAAAAATACATTCAATTTAGTGGATACTCCTTGTAAATTTTAAAATCAAGATTACTACTTTTCCTGTTTGTTGCAATGTTATTTCTCTATTTTCTGTAAAAAAAAACAAATTTTATGGTAATCGAGAAATTACCTGAACATAAAAAATACTTCTAACTCCTTTCTTTGTTTTGTACGCATCTGAATATATTCCGTATAGTTTAACTTTGGCTGAGTTTTTATTATACAGATTTCTTATAAGGTTAACTAGGTGGTTAGATACTCCCATATTTTTCATCATACTCCAGAAGGAATCCCATTTTACTGAATCGAAAGCCTTTGTCTAATCTACAAAACAGAGCAGGATTGGTATGTTGTGTTTCCTCGATTTTTCTATTATCAGTCTGGTGTTCATCATCTGCTCCAGCGTTTCTTTTTCTTGTACGAATCCGCATTGTTATTCGGCTATCTGTAGAAGTAGAAAGTTCTTTAACCGTTCATTGATTTATATGTAACAGGATTTTGCTTGCATTCATTAGGTCATTCACCTGGGATCCATATTATGTTACACATATACAATATTATATCTACGCCAATCTCCCCCACTGCTTTTAGAGTCTCGTCTGGTATGCCATCGATCCCTGTGGATTTTTTGTTTCTTAGTTGATTGAGAGCCTTCTCTACTTCTCCTCGTAAGATTATTGGTTCTGCCTCTCTGATTGAATGTTTCTTGTGTTCTGAGACATGCATATTTTGAAGTGTTTTTATATAATTCTGAGCAGTAACATTTCCATGTCTCTGCAATACTCTCTATGTCAATTTTTACTTTACCATTATGGTCTTTAATGGCTAGAAATTGTGGCTTGAACTTGTAGCACTGCGTACTACAATGATATATACAAGGTCAGAATCGCTCGTTGTCGAAGAGTGTTGGGCGGGGTTTTTTTAAACATATAGAAACTATATCGTATCTTAAATCCAAGCACAATTAGATAATATGAAATTATAATTTACTATTGGACGCCACCCCTGGTTTATCCTCGAAGGGGACGAGCAAAAAAAATTAAGATCAAAAGGATACCAAAATACCATTTTATGTTTACATTATCATAAACAAAAAAGCTTTGTATCGTATTAAATTAAGAATTAGTTATAAAGAAAATGAATATATATATTAACCCCAAATTTCGAAATTTGTTTACATTGAAAATAATATAGTTATTTATCCACTAGGAATGATAGAGAAATTAAACCTTTAAATAAAATTAAAACACTTCACTACATTTTCATTCTTTGAGTTCGTAATCATTTCTGTTTTCTTGAAAGAAGATATAATAAAAATTGGTACAACCTGAATCTGCTCTGTTTCTTTTCTTATTTAATCAGTCAACCAAATGAAACCATTGATTCGGCTACATCCTATATCAATCCACCACCATCCTAGATAAGAGGGGTTAGGTATTCCATAAAAAAATATGGCTATTGGACCAGGATTTGGAATAACTCCATACCAATATTATCTTGAGACATGTATTAGAGATATATCAGCATTATAGCCTCTCCAATAAGGGTCTCTAAATGAGACCCACTTCGGAAATACGTCTTAACGGTTGGACGTTCTTAACAGGAAAAAGCGAGACGCTATCATGGCGCTCTGATTCTGGGCGTGAGTGACAAGTTGATGAATAGGCTCATCTACCGGATATATTTGGGAATTACAGAAGAATCCTTAAGTCGGCTACAGGTACTTGACAGATAGATGGGGTTAGTAGTTTTATATAAAAAAAAATAATAGAAATTTATAATGATTTTCTTTTAAATCTTTTGAAACGGTTACAAACTCTCGGCCAAAAGTTTAACTTTTTTAAATAGTTCATGACTTTCATAGCTGTTTGCCTGTTGCTCTAGTTCTTAACACACATTATTTAAAGGGTTATTTGTATCTCTGGTGCACATATATTTTATTTTCCAACTTAGTTCCGCTATTTCGTGAGTGTTTCTTCCTACTTTTGTGGTATGCTGTAGCATAACTCTTCTTTTTTTCCCATTATGTCGATGGTATCAGTATTGAACAAGTATTGGAAATACAATACCTTCAAATTACACTGTACAGCTATGGAGACCTAGACAAAGAGGTGAGAGATCAAGTACAAAAATCAAATAGACTGGCAGGATGCCTTAATAACACTATATGGCGAAACCGACAAAAATTTATAAAGCCAGTATAAGACCCATAATGACATATGCACCAGAAACAAGACCCGACACAGCCATAACAAAAATTACTCTGGAAAAGTCAGAGATAAGAGTACTGAGAAGAATTACAGGAAATACGCCAAGAGATAGAAAGTGGAGTGAAATTATTAGAAGAAAATGTAAGGTACAGTGTACAAACGAATGGACACTAAACAGAAAAAAATAATGAAATAACCACATAAGCAGATTGAGGGAGATATAAAATATCGAGATAATTCACCAATCCGTAGAAGTATGGGATGACCGCTCAAAAGATGGAGTAACAACTTAATAGAGGTATTAATTCGCCAATAAGCAGAATTGCTTATGAAGTGAAAGAAGAAGAAGAAAAAGAAGATAATTTTCTATATTTCCGTCCATAATTTTCTATAGTTTTGAACATCCTCGTAAAATTGCTGAATCATGTCTTACACCGTGCATAAATTAACATCTATAAAATAGTTTTATATAGATATAAATTTACTATAATAGTTAACACATCGATAAAAAAGCAAGTCATCTTTTACACCGTGCAAAAATATGTGCCTATCTAAAAAGAGATTTATTTACAAACAGTATGTGGAAGTTTTGTATAAAAATAGATGAACGGTGAAGTTAAAAATATTTAAAAAAAAGTGCTGTATTATGTTGTACATCCTACTGTTACAAAACGTACGGTACCTCTTAATATTATGTTTGTATATTATAATAGTGTATTATATATAAAATTGTAGTTGTTTATAGAGGTTTAATTACATCAAGGTGAAATCATTTTGTAATGTAACGAAAACCTTGAGATAAGTTTAATATAATGATCGTGTAAATACAGTTTTTATCTGCAGGTACTTATCTGTTGTTCTATTAAAAAAGTTAAATAAGTCATTATTTGACAAAAATCATTTAAGAACATACATAAGCTAAGTTTACTGGCGTTTGGGGTTTCAACTTTAATACGGCTTTAAATGCAATTTAGCCATAATTTCAAAATACCATTCTTGAACTTTAAAAGTCCTTCCTATTTTTAAATGAACCGATATTATGGAAGTTACTCTTTTTAAACTTGTTCTCAATTAAGACTTGTGAACTTGAAATTATGTTTATTGTCAAAATAAGTTTATTCAAATATCTTTAAAAAAATTAAGTGTAATGGGGTTAGTACATTTTTATGCCAAAACTGATAGGTTTGGTAATTTCGAATACCATATTTTTTATTTAAACAATCATACATTTACACAAAGTTTTGCATATTTATATAGGTTTTATTCTTTTCGTTTTTTTTTATCAGTTGTTGTTCATGACTCTCGTTATCTACACTTTATTATGTGTATCTAGGGAATATAAACTAGTCAATTAACAAACATTACGTGTTCATTACTATTGTCTTCATACATATCCATGTTCGAATCATCATATTCATCATCGAGAATTTGATGATTTCCAGATTCTTATTTTTTTTTTACGAAACTTCTATACTGTCGTTGTATTACTTTTTTTCTTTGCAGTATAATACTGAGGCGAGTGTCGCTGAACTAGCGCCACAAGATGGCGTTGTCACGGGTAGCGTCATAGAATAGTGGTTCTTGACATCGATTCACTAGCCTCGATCAATTCGTTTCTAGTCATTATATATTTACTCTAATCAGATTTAAATTAAAAACTGCATGAAAAATATCTAACAAAATATAGACAATAAAAAAGAAGTAAACTGTCACAGTGTCCCTAAAAGATTCGATTCGAAATAATTGTCAAAATTTAATAAAAGTCATAAATGTCATAAAATTAATAACATTTAATTATCTTTTTAAATTTTTGTAATAATTTTCGTTTTAAAATAATTTCATATAAATACAATTATTATTTTTAGACATTATTTTTTAGTTTATATAATATTTAAATTTAATATCAAATGATATTTATGTATATTTTATTAACAATCAACAACATATGCTTTGTTAAAAAGTTAACAGGTGGCTTTAGGTTCAAACATAATACTTTATTAAATTTGTTTTTAAAATATAGAAAATAAATAAATAATAAAATTACTTTATTTAATTTTAAATATATTAATTTTATTTTTAAACATCTTATTTAGTTTATACACTAATTAAATTTACTATCAAATAATACTTATTTATATCTTCATAATTTTATATAAATATAATTTAATATTAATACATACAATGTTGGATTTTTGCAATTATCAATTCGGCTATTGTATTAAAGTACGATAAAAAGAGTTTTTACAAAAGAGGTATACAAAATGTCAAAACTGGCCATAATTTGGTATTTTGGTTTTAATGTTTTATAATTATGTTAAAATGTTTTATAATTATTTCTTTTTTGTTTATTTGAATCATCCATAGCTTCACCACGTGCTGATTCAAATTACACGTGTAATTAAAATGATAAATATATAAAAAATGACTACATCTAATTTACTTACCGTTGCACGTCATTATCATTGACAGAGATCGAAGTTGACATAGTTGCCAAAGTACCTATAAAAAATCTTGAATCCATTTAAAATCAAATTGGTCACATAAATATTGCAAAAGTGGATTATACAACAAAACAACTTAATATTTAATGTAAATAAATAGAAACAAAACAAGAGTTAAAAAAATAATCTTGTTAAAAACAAGTTGAGCCGCTTGTATGCGTCGTATTAAGATGTAAAATGGAATACATTTATTACAATTTATTTTATTTTATGTAAAATGTAAAATAAAAAGTGTCAATACCGCAACTGTCAAATAACTGTTACCACTGTATGCCAAAATATCACCTTCGTTCGATTACAGTTACAGTGTGTTCCGAACAAATGTTCTTCATAAAAGCGCTTTATAATGCGTTTATACAAATTAAATGAAACATATTATTGTGTATTTCTTTAAGTTAACATTAATAGAAATCTTTAAATATTATTTCTACGCTTATATAATAAAATATGTCTAGTGGCTGTAATGCCAGTGTACTCGGCAAAGTGATTCTAAAAAAACACCTATCGCCCAAATATATGTTGGTATTATGTGACCTCACGGGCTATATGACGCGGATGACATGCAACGGTAAGTAAATTAGATGAAGTATATGTAATTTTAAAAATATTTCAGTTTAGAATTTTTAAAATGTCAAATATTAAGGAATACACTAGTCAATTGGATTTTTAAAATGGAGAAAATAATCACATATTTAAAATTTATTTTTTCACTTTTCAATAATGTGAAAAACGAGATACGTTTAATCCATAATATTATAAAAGATCACATAAAAATGTATAATTTTTAGTACATTTAAAACTTAAACCTCAAATACTAGGGTATCTATTAAATAAATCAGTAAGTTTCATTATGTAATACTATTACTTCTTTTTACATGTCGTAAATAACATCACTGATACCACTAACATTTAACTCTTCTGTATTAGTTTTAGTCTTTTTGTAATACCGTTTTTTAAGAGGTGATTTTAAAAGTTCGGTATTTTTAACAGCTTGAGAAATAATACTAACAGTAGATAAACTTAGTTTTAAGGCTGATGCAACACGCTAAAATAGATAATAAACATTGTAATATAAGATTAAATATTTTAAATTCTTTAAATTACTTTTCTCACAGCACGCAATGGTAAAAAAGGGCCGCCATTATTTTGCTCTTTTGAAAATAATCTATTAAACAAGCAACCAGTTCTCGACAACCACTATTTAGTTTTTTAGGCATTTTAGCACATAAAAAATTAATTAGTTTTTAAAGATATTAAGCTATATTAATTTATGTTTTTATAAATACTGTTTATTAAAGTTATATTTATTGCGAATCAAATTGATCAAAACAAACCTATGGGTAAACAGATAAGGTTATAAAATATTGACAACACTGTACTTTGACTGTCCAATATTTGCCACCCCTCCATCATATTATTGAAACGTGAAGTATTCCTGTATTAATGGCGTCCGATTGTGTAATATATTTAATTAAAATGATTGTTTTTGGAATAATTACTTAAACAACTGTTGCATAAAATTTAAATGATTAATAATAAGAAATGTTTTTATATATTTATTCAATATAATTCTAATATTCTAAATGTAATCACGACTACATTTTTCTTATAATACTGCTCCGTAAGGATGTCATATTTTTAGCTTTGTTAGTAAAATTTCAACTCTAAGTTTGTTCTGGAAATTTTAAATACAAGTGACTTCACTTGTATTTAAAATTTCCAGTATACAGTTCACACTTAATAAATCGTGACGTGAAACGTTTGTACTTTGAAAAATAATATATCATTCCATTTTAGTTTGATTTATATTATCACGTATTAGGCTTTTGTTCTGATCATCATCACTATAAATTCAAAATGTTTCTACAATACAGTACAAAAAAATCCAACTCCCAGTGAATTTTACGGATGATTATCTGTTATCAAATGAACTTTCTAACTAATCTAAATTATCTTGACAAAGCGTAGAGGTCCATCACTTTAGTTAATATAATATAACTAATCTAGGTCATATGTGTCATATAATCAGTTGGAAAACTCCAGTTCTACCGTTTGGAAATAGAAATAATTTCCCCACCACTAGGGAATTATGGTTTCCGGTTAGTAGTCCAATTACATCGGCATTTTGCCATTTAATTTATTACTTTTAAGTATGTTTTCTTTATTGTAAACTCAACCATTGTTTGGATTGCGGTTATTTTCGCAAGTACTACAAAAGTTTACTGAACATGAACTGACTAGTCTGAAAACGTTCTGAACTTTATAATAATCCAGTTGGATTTTTTAATTTAATTTTTTAATTAAATATACCACTTACAACAGAAGCTTTTTACTTCGATGTTTGAGCTTTTTAACAAATATTGTATACAAACAACTCCTGGAAATTATCCCTGGAAAGGTTTAGAACACATAGGTTAGCAAAATATACCAACCAATATCTACAGAAATTCAAAATTGCGAAGTTTGGCAAAGCAAGAAAATGAGTCGCACTTTTGTTGTGCTTATTTTGTATTTTTTTGTCCACCCACTTAGGTGGACATTGATTTTGTCTTTTACTGAAAAAATAAGATGTCCATCCACTTGAGTGGTTGAATTTCAACGTACTAATATCTTTGTTTTTCCACGAGAAACCGAATGTTATTTGTAAATTTTTTCTACGACAATAAATAAAAAAAATATAGCTCTGGTACTCCTAAGCAGTTCAAAAGATTTCAATCTTGGCACCAGCGAGGGGTACTCATGTCCACCCAATTTGGTGCACGTGGCACTTAACCTGTTAAATGGCTGATCTATATGTTACTTATCTCCCTCCATCTCCATATATTTCTTTTTTCTAGCTAGTCCGCTAGACAAGATTTATGTCATTGTAAAAATTTGGTCTATTACCAAACTTTTCGTCCTTAAGCCAGCTTGATATTTGTCTAAATCATGATCTTCTTTAATATGGCAAGCACTTTCTAGCAATTAAAAATTTCATAGATAGACTTCATAAATTAGAATTTTTTTATTGTGGACAAATTTTGATAATTCCTTTATGAATGATCTTGGGAGAAAAATTCATCACTAGAAAGTTAAAAAAAGACTTAGGACGTACGCATAAAAAAAATAATATTTAAATTTTGACCTTTTACTGCCTGTAACATTAAACTCACGTGATAAGAACAAGAAAAAATTTAAAAATTATACAAAACAATAGCTTATGATCTATTTGTATAAAATAAAACAATGTTTTATTATTATTTTTTTGTTTTAGAATAACGATCAAAAATGCCAAGTTACAAACTTACTTACTTTAACTTCACCGGAAGAGCAGAGCCAATAAGAATACTCCTTCATTATGGTGGAATCCCTTTTGAAGATGTTCGCGTCGAGAAAGCTGATTGGCCAGCCGTAAAACCAAGTAAGATGTTACAGTACCTTTGCAAATAATTTATGTTTGTTATTCTTTTAAGATATGTCTATTTAACCGGAAAATGTATTAAACTGTTCATCATCATCATCAGTGGTGCTACAGCTCTAGTTGAGCCTTGACCTTCCCCAGTCTATTTCGCCAGTCGTTTCTGTTCATCGCCAACCGTTGCCAATTTGCCACGCCGATTTTCCTTGCGTCCTTGTCCACACCGTCCCTCCATCTCAGTCGTGGTCTGCCTCTACTCCTATTTCCCACTGGGACCTATAATAGAGTTCGTCTGGGTGGGTAATTTTCATTTGCTCGTGACACATGTCCAGCCCATCTAAGCTTACCTATTTTTATGAAGGATATTACATCTCTACCATTTACTATTTTTTTATACTTCTCGTACAATTCGAAATTATATCGCCTTCTCCAAATACCATTCTCACAGAATGTGCCCATTATTCTTCTTAGTATCTTCCTTTCGAAGACGAGCAGAAGATTTGCGTCTGTTTTGGAGATGGTCCATGTTTCTGACCCATATGTCAGCACTGGTAGGATGAGTGTTCTATATATTATTAGTTTGGTTTTCTGGCTTAAATTTCTGTTTTTTAGCTGCTTGCTTAGTCCAAAATAACATTTGTTTGCTAGCAGTACCCTCCGTTTTACTTCTTCAGATGTGTCATTATCATTTGTTATGAGAGAACCCAAATATGTAAACTTATTTACTACCTCAAAATTATATTGGTCTATACTGAAGTTTTCTTCGGCGTTTCTAGCTCTATCTCTGTTATTTGGAATAGATGCTAACATTTTGGTTTTTTCCTCGTTTATTTTAAGGCCCATATTTTGTGCGGCTGTCAAGAAGGTGGAAGTCATCTCTTTAAGTCCTCGTGTAGTACGTGCGATCAAATCCAGATCGTCAGCGTAAGCCATAATCTGCGTTGATTTATTAAAGATTGTTCCCCTATTGTGTAACTCGGCATCTCTTATAGTCTTTTCTAACGCTATATTAAAGAGAAGGCACGCCAGCGCGTCTCCCTGCCTTAACCCTGCATATGTTTCAAACGCTTGTGACATATCGCCTTGTATTTGCACTCTGCAGATCACTTTACTCATAGTTGTTTTTACGAGCCTTATTAATTTATGGGGAATGTTAAGTTCATTCATGGCTTCGTATAATTTACCTCTTAGGACGCTATCATATCATATTAAACTGTTAATAAATCAAAATATACATTTTTTCATTATATTGTAAAAGTGGTAACTATCACTCATAATATATTAGGATATACGCATTATATGAATTTCATTCATACTATCTCGGTTATATCTTGGAAGTCAATAGTAAAGCATTGGAGCCGATATTAAACTTTAGGTCTTGTGTATTTACACACTGGAATCTGGTCTTACCTTTATCCTTTATCCTTTGTCTTCTCCGTCAAAAACCACAGTTCTCTTCGAAACTAAAAACAAACAAAATAAACAAAAGTTATCAGTACTTACTTAAAACTGAGTAGTATGTACGATAATATTATAATAACTCCAACAGTAACATAACACAATAATATAACACATAAAGTACCATGGTAATGGTAAATAAAACGTTTTCGCCAATTTTATAGACAAACAATATCTTCAGTCGCCGTGGTGGATATGATTAAGCACCAGCTTAACAAATTTCTGTTTAGCCACGATGGGTAACCATTGACTAATGCATTTAAGATGTTTATAAAGCACACACAAAAACTTTGTAGTAATTTAAACGAATTTGCGATATCTCAATGTCATTCAAAGAGTGAATGATAGTTCAAACTTCTTGTGCTGATTGTTTTGTAAAAGTTCCTGGTTGTTTTGTCAAAGCTAAAAAGTCGTAACATGTAAATCGTAAAAAACTGATAATTTTCTATTCATGAATTTTTTAAATATCGTTATTTTCGGAGGAAAAAGACAGTTAAGATTTGATTTCACGTACAGTGCGTCTGTGTATCCGCTTAAACGTATTTCGCCCTAAAGGGGCTCTTAAGAACGGCTATTCACAGTCGCCCTGAAAGTGAAAATAAATCTTTTCTGTCTTAGGAGGCAACTCTAACATGGATTCGTATAGACGCAAATAGCGACATCTGATATTAAAATCCGTAAACTAATTTTCGAAACCAAATTCAGATTTTTGCTTTAATCTGTGCCTTTTAAGAATTGCAAGGCAAAACAGACGTTGATAAAGATGTTAATATATACAGAGAGTACAGAGTATTATTCCGATATACTCTGTACGAGCACTAGAAACCAAATTCGCTAAGGATTTTTGCTTAGTTGAGGAGACATGTCGTGGAATGCAATTTTTAGATTCCCCATGTCTCTATTAACATCTTCATCAACGTCTCAACGTCTGTTTTGCCTTGCAATTCTTAGAAGGCACAGATTAAAGCAAAAATCTAAATTCGGTTTCGAAAATTAGTTTACGGATTTTAATTTCGTTATTTTCATTTTATCCCTTATTATTTCTCCAACTTATATAAAACCATTAACAACAGCAGCCTCAATAATAAGTTCCATTACTAACTTTGTATACCATTTCATGCTTTTTTGAAGGAACGAATTGCATAATTTTTTTATCTACAAAATAAAATTACTTGTATACTTCTAATACCAATACTAATATTACATCATCATCATTCTATTTACCTTTATCCCTATGCGGGGTTCGCTTTACTAATTACAATTCTCCATAATTTTCTATCTTGGATCATATCAATACCAATCCCCCTTACAGACATGTCCTGCTGAAAGCGTTTTCCCCAGGTCTTCTTTGGTCTTTCTCTTCTACTCCTTTCAGAATCCCGCACACATTATTTTGGCAACTATTGGTGCCACCCTAGACTTCCGCAAATATACTTATTCTTAATTTGTTTGTTACACAACACAATACTTGCTTCCTTTTACTTCATATATCCAACCATAATTCTATTGTATGCATCTCCAAATATTTCCCCATTACTCTGTAATACCGATTCTAGGTACTTATTAATCTTATAATCTTATTACTTATTATCTAAACTATTTTCGCAATAATTTCATCATCCGGAGATGTCATTTTATTTGTAGTAACTCCATCTATGGATTCAACATTCCTAATATTTTGTGTCTTAATAAGTTTTAAACTTTTTTCTCGAGACTTCGTCTCCACTGTTCCAGTTTTTGTTTAATTATATGTAAAAAAAATACGCAATAACCACCTCTTAAAACCCACCAAATATCATTTGCATAATATTAACCGGTTTTAGAGCAATACATAAATCGTCAGTTTCTAAAAAAAATTGCAACACCCCGTATCTCGAAAACAAAGCACTAACAGATATACGTTTATGTAGCAAACTTTCATTACATTTCCATGCAGACTTAGCCCTGAAGTTTGTGAGCGAAGATGTAGGTGTTTGTCCTTACACCTTTGTCCTGATGGCTTTGTTTCACGCACCAGTAATAGGTCGCTGTTTTTTTCCCTTGGGGAACAAGGTTTTTCCTTAGGGAAATAGGTTCACTTTATATATATATTTCTTTGAAGGACCACCCAGAAAACTGGGAAAAATGAAGATTCGAAAAGAACGTTTGAACAAATATATTTAAACAAATACAATGTATTTTAAACGCCGATAACTTGCATATGATACACACTTGTCGGTGATACAATATTGACACGAACTTATTAATATACCGACTGGTTTAAAACACTAATATGCCGCTAGGGCGAGTAGAGCCTGACGCTCCTTCAGTGCTGGAATTTGAACTGATACTCATGTCCACTCTCGCCCCTCAATCACAAACATTCCGAAATCTCCCCCCTGACCCCTCGACGTATTAAAAGATATGTTTATTTTTCAAATACCTTTAACTTTCAAATCATTGATAAAAACTACCTGAATAAGGGTATTTGTCTCAACTTGCGGAATTTTGGAATGCGTCAGAGGGTAATTTGGAAAATACTAATCCTTTCATTGTTACGATTCTATGAAGGTTTTAGAAACTTGTGTAGAAAGTTATTTAAATGCAAGATAACGGCGCTTTACAGATTATTAGTTAGTACAATGAAATTTTATATATCTAAACTAATATACAGTATGATACAAAAATAAACTAAATAATATGATACAAAAATAGACTAAAAATATTAAGTATTGTTGTTACGCAACATAGTCCCCCCGTTGATGTGACCTACATCTAAATGAGTATGGGGTAAAGGACATACTTTAACAACAGATCTTATAAATGTTCCGTCTTTAGTTCTTAGTTTTACAGTTCTAACCCTGCCGTCTTTACTTGGCAGTGTTTCGATTACTCTTGCCAGTGGCCATTTTAGAGGAGGAGCGTTATCATCGATTAGGAGTACAAGATCATCGACTTTCATGTTTTCTTGGGGCAGAAACCATTTGGGCTTATTTTGGAGGGGATTTAAATAATCCCTAGACCAACATTTCCAGAAATGCTGCTGAATTTTGCTGCATTTCTGCCACAGTGATAAACTATTTTCGGATTTTGTCGAGATATCTTTTTCTGGATAGGAAGTCATGCTGCTTCCAATGAGAAAATGAGCGGGGGTTAGAAAAGAAAAATCATTTGGACTGTCTGACAATGGACAGAGGGGTCGTGAATTTAAAACAGCTTCTATTTGAGCCAAAATAGTGGTTAATTCCTCAAATGTAAAAATATTATTGCCCATCATCCTTACTAAATGATACTTGCAGCTCTTTATAGCTGCTTCCCAAATTCCACCCTGATGTGGAGATCGAGGTGCAATAAACTTCCACTCAATTAATGTTGAGGCTGCGAATTCTTTTATGGTAGGTAGAACATTCGTTCCCATAAAAAAGTCATAAAGCTCTTTTAACTGATTACGAGCTCCAAGAAAGTTGGACGCATTGTCCGAATAAATGGTTTTAGGAATACCTCTGCGTGAAATGAATCCTTTTAACGTTAGTAGGAATGCTTCGGTGCTAAGACTGGACACTAGCTCTATATGGACTGCCTTAGTGACGAGGCATACGAATACTGCTATATAAGCCTTACAAATGGGAGCACGTCGCAGTTTTGAAGATTTTATTTGAAATGGGCCCCCGTAATCGATGCCGACATTTGTGAATGGTCGAGAGACCTGAAACCGTTCTTTGGGTAGATCGGCCATTATTTGATGAGCTGGTCTTGCGTTAAATCTGTAACAGTTCTTACATTTGTAGATGATCCTCTTGATTTCTCTCAGTCCATCAAGAGGCCAATAAGTGAGTCTAATATTTGACAATGTATTTTGAGGGCCTGTGTGCAATAGGCGAATGTGTTCTCTTTCAAGTAACGATCTAACTACCTGGCATTTTGTAGGAAGAAGAAGTGGAAATTTTTGATTATACGAAACATTTGCATTGCGAAGTCGTCCACCAACTCTTATTAAATCAGATGTGTCTATAAATGGATTCAATTTTAAGATAGCCTTATTTTCAGGGATATCTGTTATATCAATATTTGGAACAAATTCATTAAATTTAGTGGTTGCGTTCATTAGAAAATGGGGCCCATGCCACCATAATGTATTGTCTACCAGCAGGGCCGGTGTGGTACCGCGAGACAGAATATCTGCTGGGTTATCTTTAGAACTTACGTGATTCCATAAATAAGTTCGCGTTAACTCCTGTATTTGAGTTATACGGTTTGCTACGAAGATTGACCAACGAGAAGGGTGAGAATTTATCCATGCAAGTACAATTTGGGAGTCTGTCCAGAGCCTAACCGAAGCTATGGAAGAAACCTTTGGTGAAATAATAAGAAAGATATTTGAAATCAGGGTAGAAAGCAAAACAGCCCCTAATAATTCAAGTCTGGGTAGGGAAATGGTTTTTAGCGGAGCTACACGACTCTTTGAAGTAATTAAGTTGCATGAAACGATTCCATTTTCATGTAAAACCCGTAAATAAATACAAGCGCCATATGCCTTCATACTTGCATCGCAGAAACCATGGATTTCAATTCGAGAAATATTGAGCGGATTGAGCAGAGGTCTAGAGATTGTGAGTTTTGCAAGATCAGGAATGTGAGCTAGAAAATTCAACCATTCTGATGAAATTTCTCCTGTGAGTTTGTCATCCCAATTTAAGTTACATATCCAAATTTTTTGCATTAACAACTTGGCAGATACAGTAATCGGATTTATTAGACCAAGAGGATCAAAAATAGAAGAGATAATTGATAGAACTTCTCTTTTTGTGTATTTTGGTTCACTAGAAATGTCAGGAAGAGAGATAGAGAACATGTCAGACTGAGAATTTCAACATATTCCAAGAACTTTATTTGACGAATTGTCGGGTTTTATTACATAATTAGATTTTTGAGATTCAGAGGAAATAGAGTCGAGAAACTCGGAAGAATTAGAACTCCATTTATGGAGTGGTATCCCAGCGGAATTTAGACTCGTAGAAAGTTGCTTATAAGTCTTGTACAAAGTCTCGATATCATTTGCACCATGTAAAATATCATCTACATAACAAGAATTTTCTAGAGCATCAGCAGCTAATGGGTATTTTTCTTTATTTCGAACTGCCAACTCTTTAAGACACCTAGTACTTAAAAAACTAGCTGAGTTTGTGCCGTAGGTCACGGTCTGAAGTTCTAGACATTTTAATTCTTCTTGCGGGGAATTGCGCCACAGAATGTTTAGTAGAAATGTCTGTTTTGGGCTGATTCTTATTTGCCTAAACATCTTTTCGATGTCGGCGATAAGAGTATATTTGTAAAGTCTAAAGCGAATTAGAATTTCAAACAAATCAGGTTGTACAGTATAACCTTTGAGCATAATATCGTTGAGAGACACATTTGAGGTTGATTTCATTGATCCATCAAATACAACCCTGAGTCGAGTAGTTAAGCTATCATGCTTGAAAACACAATGATGTGGGAGAAAAAACTTATGTTCGGACGATTCATTAAGCTTAGAAAGGGGAACGTATTTACAATGCCCTAAAGAAACATATTCTGATATGAATTCTGTGTACAGATGCCGTAACTCGTCTGATTTGTTAAGCCTTTTTTCAAGCTTGAAAAAACGTCTTTTTGCCAAATGAAATGATTCACCTAATTTTTGATATTCATTAGGAGTCTTCAGAGGTAGGTCTACTTGAAATCTGCCACTAGGAAGAATTGTTAGTGAAGATTTGAATATGTCCTCAGCTCGCTGTTCTGAGGGAGTTATTGTTTTTACATGAATAGAACTGAGTGGTTTAGTCTCTTCTATTTCCCAAAAATTCTTTAAAAGAGAATCAAGATCAGCAGTTTGTACGTGTAACGAAATATTTGAATAATGTGAGTGAGCATTGTTCTTTGAAGGAGTCGCGTTTGATCCTAACATTGTATAACGAGAGTATGGGATATTTCCACCTACAATATAACCCAAATGAGTGTTTTGAAGAATAGGAAGGTTGGGGCCTAATTTTATTAAGCCGTAAGTAACTAGGTCAAAATAAATATCAGCTCCTAAAAGCATGTCTACGTCCGACGGGGTACAGAAATGTGGGTCTGCAAGTTTTATATTTTTTGGTATTTTTAATAAATTTAAATCCAGCGCGACTTGTGGATGCTGGCACGTAATGTTTTCGAGGACAGCACAGGACAGATTAAAGTTTTTACCAGGATATGTGTTTAAATAGATTTTAAGGTCTACCATCTTGTTTGAAACAGAAGAAGTTTGAGCTATACCTGATATTTGAAGATTTCTGGTATAGGGTGAATAACAAATTCTTTTGGCTAACCTGTCTGTTATGAACGAAACTTGGCTACCGGAGTCTGTTAAACAACGAACAGAGATGGGATTGTTTTCAACATCGTAAACAGTTACCAAAGCAGTTGCGAGTAAAATTTGCAGATTGTTCGAATATACAGAGTGGGACGAAATATTGCTCGGCCCTGGAAGATTTTGCGTATCTGGTAAACCTTGCGGAATTGCATTTGGAACAGAGTTGTTCTGCGAATTTGCATGAATATTCTCCGAAGTGAATTGAGACGAATGCTGATTTGGACGTTGATGACGTGAATTCCGAACAAATTGATTTTGGGCGGGTTGACTTTCAGAATTCGATCTATACGAACTTTGCCGTGAAATATTTTCCGACGGGTGCGAAATGTGAAGCAAAGAGTGATGTCTTTTATTGCAGGTTTTGCAATTCGAAGATGAGGAACAAGAATAAGACATATGACCACTAGCAAGGCAATTGAGACAAAAACCTTTGTTTTTTACTTTTTGCATACGCTCTTGAGCGGACAAATTTAAAAATTGTTGGCAAGAGTATACTTTATGTGAGTTAGAATTGCATACGAAACATTTAAAAGATGTATCTCTATTATTTATAGAAATATGAAGAGACGGTTTTGATTTATAAACTGTTTTCTCTTCAAAGATCAAATTTTCCAATATCTTACATTTCTTTTCAATAAAATTCAAAAACTCATCTATTGTAGGAAGTTCGTTGAAATCTCTTTCGGATTCAAAGGATCGTTTCATATTAAAATCTAATTTTTGTGTAAATATATGAATTAAAATTAAATCTGCAAGATTGTCGGAGATATTTAAATTATTTAGCGCACTTAAATTCTTTTTTATGTGAGTTAAGAATTCTCGCAAGTTTTGAGCAGTATTTTTTGTTAATGAAGGAACGTTCAAAAGTTGTTTTAAATAAGTGTTAATTATTAAACATTTGTTTTCAAATCTATTCTTAAGTGTATCGAGCGCAACGGAAAAATTTGAGCCTACAACTTCCAAATTTTCAATTAGTTGTAGAGGCTCGTTCTTGAGAATTGATTTTAAATAAATTAGTTTTTCAATATCTGAAAGATTTAAATCATCTACGATAAGTTTGGTAAACATCTCGATAAAACTAGGCCAATTTGCTATATTTTCATCGAAATGTGGAATTTTTATTTCCGGTAGGCGGATATGATGGTTATTTGAATGATTTTGTTGAGCTGAGGTGCTCACAACAGAATTTACTGAAATTGTATCAATTTTATTCTTTAGAGCTGATCCTAACGTTAAAAATCTGTCTTCTACGTCTGCCATGTCAACAGAAAATTCATCATCTATTGTCTCTAATTCATTTTGAACCTCGAGATATTTGTCAAAAACTTTTGATAGATAGTCTTTTCTAAAAATTAATTCATTTTTTGAAATATTACTTTTTTCATTTTCTTTAAACCAATTCTCCAATCTAGTTATCGAAGCTTTACTTCGACCTCTTGCCTTAACGAGATCATCTTTTACTTTAACAATATCATCAACCGTTTTATCCATGAATAGCTGATTGAATTAGATTAAGATTTAGTGAGCGAGAAATATGTGAAAGAATTTGATCTTTAAATTGAAAAAACAGAAGAATAGTAATAAACACAGAGATATAGCGAAAATATGAGAATTTACACTAAAAATCGAAAATATAAGTAAAAGGATATAATAATTATAAAAATAATAGCGAATTAACGAAAATGTTCAATAAATGTTCAAAAAGAGTTTATAGTATGCGCTTCACAAATGATACTAAAATTAAAAAACTTACAGTTTGTTGAGTGTGATGCTAGGCGTTAAATCAGCTACCAGGATGAAGGAGTCTGGAGGCGTCCTACTGGAAGATGCTGCAGATGCTGCGTTGATGTCTAACTTGAAGATGAGACATGCGAAGATCTCTGATTCGAAGTTGAAATGTGAAGAAGTCCGGTTCGAAGGAACATGAGCGAAGATGTAGGTGTTTGTCCTTACACCTTTATCCTGATGGCTTTGTTTCACGCACCAGTAATAGGTCGCTGGTTTTTTCCCTTGGGGAACAAGGTTTTTCCTTAGGGAAATAGGTTCACTTTATATATATATTTCTTTGAAGGACCACCCAGAAAACTGGGAAAAATGAAGATTCGAAAAGAACGTTTGAACAATTATATTTAAACAAATACAATGTATTTTAAACGCCGATAACTTGCATATGATACACACTTGTCGGTGATACAATATTGACACGAACTTATTAATATACCGACTGGTTTAAAACACTAATATGCCGCTAGGGCGAGTAGAGCCTGACGCTCCTTCAGTGCTGGAATTTGAACTGATACTCATGTCCACTCTCGCCCCTCAATCACAAACATTCCGAAATCTCCCCCCTGACCCCTCGACGTATTAAAAGATATGTTTATTTTTCAAATACCTTTAACTTTCAAATCATTGATAAAAACTACCTGAATAAGGGTATTTGTCTCAACTTGCGGAATTTTGGAATGCGTCAGAGGGTAATTTGGAAAATACTAATCCTTTCATTGTTACGATTCTATGAAGGTTTTAGAAACTTGTGTAGAAAGTTATTTAAATGCAAGATAACGGCGCTTTACAGATTATTAGTTAGTACAAAGAAATTTTATATATCTAAACTAATATACAGTATGATACAAAAATAAACTAAATAATATGATACAAAAATAGACTAAAAATATTAAGTATTGTTGTTACGCAACAGTTTGTACGTACTAACACCCTGTAGATTCGGAATGCATGATAATCAGAATGGGGAAATGAGACAGACCTATCCCACTCATTGGCTAATCCGTAAATCCTCCAATGGTGTTTGTCCTATTTGGATTTTATTTAAAGTAATAAATTATATCGGCGATATGTAAACAACTTAGCTGATAATATGATAAATGCAGTATATTTAAAATTTATTTTTTTTAGGCACACCATTTGGACAGGTACCAGTTTTGGAAGTAGATGGAAAGAAATACACGCAAGGAACACCCTTGGCTAGATACGTAGCAAATGTTGTTGGTTTAGTAGGAAAATCCAATGAAGAAAATTTGGAAATCGAAATTGCAATTAATATTGTAGCAGATATCCTGAAAAGTGAGTATTTGATTAATTAATGAACTGTACCTAATTATAATCAAATATTTTAATTTATGTTTTAATAAAATTTAAAAAAAGTATCTTGAACTATTAAAAAATTTGTATTTTATCTTAAATTGTCTTTAAAGTAAAAACGTTTCTGAAGCATCGTGATGTATCCTGAGTACATAATTTAGCATTGTTTTTATCATTCACAATAAGGGGACACAGGGTAAAAAATATTAGTTATAAAAACATATTTAACATTCATACGGCGTTACATTACACACAATTTAGACAAGATAAAAAACCAGAATCTGCAAGACCACATTCGATGTCGAGTCTTTATCTTTGAGAATTAAATAAGAGGATCCTTAAAAAAAGCTACTGGCAATGGAAATGGGTTTTTGAGACGTTTCTGTAGGCTAAGACTTCACGACAAAATAAGAAATGATAAGATCCGAACAAGAATGAGTATTGAGATAACAATAATTGAGACAACTATTGCAGTCAAGAGTTTATGGCCTACATGTACATGTAGGCAATATGAACGTCTGAACAAGACTTCTCTGGTACCCAAGCCAATCCTTAATCTTAATTAAGTATTGCTCCTCAAATATCGTGTATATTCTGCTATGTATTACTCGCAGGAAGATTTTGCTCGAAGATTTCGAAATGAAGTCCTTCCGAGTAGAATATTACGAATATCGTGGACACGACATATTACCAATAAAGCTGTCTGGTAAAGGATAAGTCAACAATAACTACTACTTTTAACGATAAAGCGAAGAAAATTGTCACTACGCACTTCATTATTGTCATCGAATAACCACTTTGCAAGTACATTGGAGTGTACTTTTATCCGTTCACCATATTTGACACTGTAACTTGTTACAACTTATTTTACCGAAGGCACTTCCATTTTTTTTTCAACGAAGGATGTAACATACCATGTAGCATTTTTATTATATACCTTAACACTTTATTCTGGAAGCGTTAGAGGATTGCAAGATTAGAATTGCATATATAAGCAGTTTGTTATCCGATGTGAATTTAGAGTTTCTACCAATCAACTAGTAAATATATCCAAATTTAATGCTCAGTTCTTTTCTTTTGGTAAAGATGTGCTTCTGCCAGGTTAGTCGGTTGTCAAGATGAATACCTGAGTATTTTGTGTCGTTCGCCTAACTTAATTGCTTGCCATTGAGTGTGACCAGAGGGCATTCACATCGTTTCATTGTGGTTACATGTGTTGGCTTGGTCTCTAATTCGCAATTTTTTTAGCCAAGTTTCTATTTTATTTAGGTTTTCTTGTAAATTTTCTGATGCTTTTGTGGGATTAGAGTCCATAGCAGTATTGCGGTGTCGTCTGCAAAAGTAGCAACTTCTGTGTTACTGCTGGATGGGAGGACAGCAGTGAACATCAGAAATAAAATAGGTCCTAGTACGCTTCTTTTTGAAACACCTGCTTTGATAGGGTGGAGCTGAGTGTATTCATCATGCTGTTTTACCAGGAGGTATCTATCTGATAGGTAGGATATTAGTAGTGGAAAGAAAGGATAAGGCAATTGTTTCTTTATCTTATAAAGTAGGACTTTATACCAAACCTTGTCGAAGGCTGCTAAGAGATATGATTTACTTTCCAGCACGTAGGAGATTTTTTTTTTACTATTGTGTGCACCTGCTCGATTGTCCCATGCTTTAGCCTAAAGCCGATTTGGTGGTCCGAAATAAGTTTAGTTTCTTCTAAAATTGGAATTAATCTTATCAATAGATGCTTTTCGAATACGTTTGATAGAATCGGCAGCAAACTTTTAGGTCTATAGGATTTTAGATCTTCTGGTTTTTTCCAGGTTTTGGTGCCAGGATAACTTTTGAAATTTTCCATTGACTCGGAAAGTAGCCTGTTCTGATGATGGCGTTGAAAATGCGCTGCTGATATTTGTAACCTTTTATTGCACATTCTTGCGATAACTTTCCTGTTATCAAACCTTGAGGCTTTTTTGTTTTGTATTTTTCACAATTGTATTTCTTATTTCTGTTAGCGTGAAGTTTGTAATCGGTAAGTCCAGTTAGAGCGGGGCTTCTAAGCAGGTATGAATCTCGCTAAAATTATCGTTGAGATGTGGTTCGTTTGGTTCAAAAATTTTTACTAGGTGTTCAGCAAAGGCTGCGGCTTTTTCTTTTTTCTGGCCCATTTACCCTGCATGTGTCTTATTGGAGGACGATATTGCTGTGGTTGTTTTAGCTTATTTGTTATCTTCCAAAGCGAGTATTCTGTAGTTTCAGGAAAGAAAGATAACTAGTTTTGCTTTATCGCTTGCGGATTTGAATATCTGCCTTTTTTTTCGTAGCTGCCTTTTCTCTGGTACTTTTTGTTTAACTATAGGGTCAAGATTTTTTACTAGTTTAGTGTAGTCAATAGTCGGGGTTGCTGCCCTCGCAGTTTTCTGTATAGCTATTGGGAATTCTTTTGTTGCATCTTCTATTTCTTGTGGCATTTTTAATAGAATTTGAAGATTCCCTAAATTCTACCCAGTTTTTTTTGTGGTTGTATAGAGTAGTTTGCTTGGTTTTTCATTAATTTCATTGGACAGTGAGGTTATAATTGGCGAGTGATCTAAGGATAACTCTAGAGAAGACTTAATCTGAAAATAAGTTCTAATGATTCCTTTTATGATCCAATAGTCTAGTAGATCGGGTAGTTTTCTTGGATCGCTGGGTCAATAGGTTGGTTGGCCAGTACTTAAGTATATTGATTTGTTATCTGATATGGCTGCAAGTAATTCCTTGCCCTTAGCTGTTATGACCCTAGAACCCTGTTGTGTATGTTTAGCGTGCCAGTCTTCACCAGCTATATATCTATTACCTAACGATCTGAGAAAATCTTGGTATTGTTCCATTTTGTTGTTATGTTTTCGCTGACAGTGTAAGGCAGATATTACTATTGGCCCCGTGAGGTCCTGAACGCAAACTGTTGTTGCTTGTAGATAATCTCGTTTATATCCTTTTATCGTGTGATGTTTAATATATCGTTTAATTATTAACGCAGTCCCTCCATGCGCGGTTCCTTGTACAATGTCTTTCAGTTACAAGCAATATGTCTAAATTATTATTTTGTATAAAAGCACGGATTTCTTGTGCGTGCTTGTATAGGCTGTGGGCGTTCCATTCGGCAATTTTAATTAGGCGAGTCCTTTGGATATTTTATTGACGAAATATTTATTACAAAAATTGGTTGGAATTGGCTGTAGTGCGTGAAAACATTAAGATGTTGGAACAAGAATTAAAACAGTCGCACCGGAATGCGTCGTTATTTACTGTAGCATAAACAGACAAGCTTAGGCAGCTAAAGAGATGAATTAAGGCAGGACCTGAATGGCGCTATTAAAGCAGTAAATTAAATTAAGTCGAGAGCTTTGAATTTAAGACTATTTTGGCTTTTGTGTTCCGATATGGGAAGTATTCACGACAGTTTGCTCCTACATACAGAGATTAGGTGGCTTTTAAGAGGAAAAGTGCTATCTCGATTATTTGACCTTCGTTCCAAAGTTCAAATATTGCTAGCTATAAACAAAATCGTGGACTGAAAGACAAGTTTACTGACGAAATTTGGTTGTGCCAATAAGCATATCTCAGTGGTATATTTACCAAACTAAACGATTTGAATTTGAGTCTACAAGATAAATATACAACTCACTTTGTTATTATTGATAGGATTGGATTGTTTATAAAGAAGCTTAAACTTGTAGAAACAAGTCTTGAAAATAACTTATTCCACCATTTTCTAACACTTGAAAGATTCGTTATAGATAATAAAATTTATATTGATTCTGAGGTATTGTTACGATGTAAGATTCACTGTGATAAATTAATCTAGCAATTTAAAGAGAAACTTAACACAAAATTATTCTGAATTTGAATGGATACGCAATCCCTTTCTTGTTGAGTCGTCGATCCAAGATTTAAGTGCAACTGAACAAGAAAAACTGATTGATTTGTCGTGTGATGGTAACTAAAATTGCGTTTTAAGCTATGCGACCTTGCTGAATTTTCGACAAGAAGGAATTTTGATTCCCTTCTCTTGAAAATCACGCTTTAAAATACTTGATACCTTTTTCGACAACATACCTATACGTAAATGGATTTTCCGCAATGCTAAATATTAAGAACTTATACAGAACCGGCTCTTCGAGTATATTTTAGTATTACTGAACCAGAGATTATTACATAAGCTATGTGAAAATAATCACAACTTTCTCACTACAGTTTGTTTATATAAAATCTAAAAATATAACCTAAAAAATTTTATTCTTGTCAAATTTTACCTAGCTAGATAGGTATTTTAGTTAGGTGGTACCAAAAATAATAAAAAAAATTTGTGGCACATGACTCAAAAAGATTAAGAACCACTGCTCTAACTCTATATCAGTTGTTCCAACAAATAAATTTTCCGTCGGCTATTTTATTCCGGAAAGCATACAGAGTTTCACGTACAGAAATATATTAAAAACCACACTGTTTTACTTATCTTAGGCGTCAGCCAGTCCGATTATTAAAATATCTGTTTAAAAAAGGGGAATGAATTGATATATCAACTGGATCATTTTGCATCTCTCACGTATGCTGTATGTCTATAAATATTACAATAAGCTAAAATATTCTGATAATGGATCGTAATAAAATAGAATATTGGTAAATTTTTATAGAAAGCGAAATTAGTAAAAACAGGAATAGAAATCACGAGAATGTCAGCAAATACAAGAAAACTTTATTGGTACACGAGTACCATAAAGAATAGAACCAATACATCCAAATCCAAACGGGACTGAAGGCAAAAGTAATAACTTTAAATAGCTACTTTCTACTTTAATGCTAAAATGGTTATGTAGGTATTTAGTGACTTCAAGTATATCAATGTAATATAATCTCTTAATCAGTGTTCCCCAACCTGGAGAGTGGGATTATTGGGCCAGGGCCATAAAATTATAGTAAATTGGAAAAAATTATAGCAGATGAAAAAAATAATCCTCAAATTGAATTTTATCGTATTAAATAGAGTATAAGGGTTATTAATGACTTTTATGAAAGTATTGAATTGAAAGTTCAACTTAAAATCAATAGAGTATTAAAAATATTATTACTGACTCGTGATTGGTTTAGAAGACTTTGCATTTAGCTTTATAAATATTAGTAGGATCTCGAGTTACCATTGTCTAAAGTCAGCTTCATTTAACCAAGACTGCCGAAATTTTTGTGCTGTTTTAATATTGAGGAGAATTTTATTTTTCGGTGAAGTATTTTCATCATCTGGTGGTTCACTCATATTTTGATCAATTAAACATGAGATCTTCTATCAACCCTAATTTTATTATCTTTAGTTAAATCTTAATATACGTATTTTCTATTTAGTATTAAATATACCTATCCATAAGTATTAAATTTAAATATACCTACTATTAATGTATTTTTAGTTTTTACCGCTACCCAAGTAATATCTTCTTCTTCTTCTTCTAATGGCGCTACAACCCTTTGTGAGCATTGGCCTGCTTAACAATGTTCTTCCATTCTGCCCTGTCGGGTACTTTCCTTCGCCACTGCCTGATGTTCATGGTTTTAAGATCCCTCTCTACGTCGTCTATCCATCTTTTACGGGGCCTTCCTCTTGTTCTGTTTCCTTGGGGCTTCCATCTCTGGACTACTTTTACAGCTCGATTATCTGCATTCTTTCTAGGTGACCAAGCCAGTTTAGTCTTTGTGACTTTACAAATCTGACAATATCTGCGCTCTGCATTAGTTCATCCAGCTCGTGGTTCATTTTAATTCTCCACGAACTATCGCTGCATTGGGTTGGTCCAAATATCTTCCTTAGTATTTTGCGCTCAAATATTCTCAGTTGATTTTCATCAGTGGTTGAGAGGGTCCACGTTTCACATCCATATGTGACCACTGGTCTAATTACTGTTTTGTAGATTCTCAGCTTAGACTCACGATTCAGTAACTTACTTTTCATTAAGTCTTTGTATGCATAAAAGCACTTATTACCGCTAAGAATCCGTGCTTGTATTTCTTTACTGTTGTTGTTGTCATTTATTATTGAGACTAGGTAGGGAAAAGTGGAGGCATATTTGTAGGTATGGTTGTCTACCTTCAGATTCTCATGTTCATTCGATTTTGTGCACTCCATATATTTTGTTTTGCTTTCATTTATATATAGACCAAACGTAGCAGCTTCTCGTTTCAGTTCTATAACTTTTTCGCTTAATACCCTTTTGTTGCGGCTTATTAATACCCATTCATTCATTCATTTTGGCTTTACAACCCTGTGTGGGTCCTAGCCTCCCCAAGAATTTTTCTCCAGTCGTCCCTATCCATCGCCTTCCTCCGCCAAGCACGTATTTCCATATTTCTCATGTCTTCATCGATGTTATTATTATATTATCTTATTAATACCCAAGTAATATAAAAACAGAATATTAAGTATACAGTTCACTAGTTCACACCACATCATCACAATCGAGATTTATATACTTTAATTTTATAGGGAGTGCTGCATCTAGTCCAACAAAATCTTGAAGAGGATGAATCATCCTCACAAACGAAATCTGGCAAAAGAAATCTGAACTGTTGAATTCCACAAATTCAGTGACATCAGTATTTCATTATTTTTATATTTTATTTTATAAAAATGTGGTTTAGGAAAATTAAGGCGGTTTTAAAAACTTTTGCCTGGAAACACTATTTTTGAAAAAAATTGACAATTTGTTCTCAATAAGTATTTTAAGAAGCAGAAAAAAAAACGATGGAGCTTTACTACTGTTATAGCAAGTGTATCTTTTTACACTTAATTTAATTTGACTTAACTAAACATTAAATAATAATGCTGATCTGAAAGTATGCAACTCTATTCACTACTTACTAGGTCCCATTCATAAAAATACCAAAAAAGGCTAAATAAACCGTGTATGTTTTTTTTAATTAGAGAAGAATGTTGTATCAACCATAGGTTATTAGCGACTACATAAGCAGGGCCGCCGCTAAGGTATTGGCCGCCCCCTTCCAACACTTTAGACATAAGTACATACTATTATTTAAAGAAATGTGCAGATGTATAATATATCAATAATAATTTGTAAATAGATAAATACTTACTTGAACATTTAGACTAATCTCCATGATCCAACGTCCATATATTATCCTAATGTATATCCTAATATCCCATCCTAATATTCTAATTTAAACGTCCTTTATCCTAATTTAATAACCATGAACTAACGTCCAGAATACGTATATCCTAATATCCTAATTTAAACGTCCACTTAATTAAAATAAACCGTGAATAGAAACATAAACACATAAAAAAACTAAAAACGCACTTTTTGGGCTTTCGTCTCGGAAAACTTTTTGACAATATCTTTAATGTCCAATGTCGCACACACTTCATGTTCTATAGATAACATTGCTAAAGCAGAAAGTCTATCTTGCTTCATTGAGGATCGTAAATAGTTTTTAATAATCTTAAGTTTTGAAATCGACCGCTTACCCGTAGCTACAGTAACAGGTAGAGTTAGGAATATACGTACTATTATAGTAAAGTTGGGAAATGTTAATACAAGATTATTTTCGTAAATATATTCAAGAATATCACTAGGAATTTTTTCTGCGGAAACAAATGGTTGAATAGCTTTAATTCCTTCATAAAAATCAGTTGCACTAATGTCAGTCTCTGAGCTGTTTACGTCTGTAAGGGGTTGATTTACATTCTCACAATTGGTTTTATGTTCATCATCGTTTTTAACTTTGGTTATGCCATATATTACACTAAAAATGTCTGTGTACTGTTGAAGTAATTGGAACCGTTCTTCAATTGCTGTTATGGCAGCATCCAAAATCTTAAAATAAAAATTTATTTTAAATGTTATTATTAAATATAGGTTCATCAGCTCCTTCATACTCAAAATGCACTTTTCTTCTTCTAATTCGTTCGGTGGAGGAGCAAGGAAAATCTTCTTCTATGTTAGCTTTTGTAGATATCTGGATTCTAGACTAGAATATTAGAGTTCACATTACTATTTAATTATTTGAATTTATTTTCGTTTTAAAAAAGTATTATCATCAGTGGACTGCTTTTGGTCGCCCCTATTGTTGGCCGCCCGTGTGCGATGCACACTTGGCACACATGGTAGCGGCGGCCCTGTACATAAGGTATGTTATACATTGTGATATATACGTATAGATTTAAGAGTCTCTTACATTCTCTATCGGACACATAATATTTTTATATTATGTTTATATTATAATTATATATGTGTATATTATATTATCACCTAGCATCTCGGAAAATTGTTGGGTAGGCGAGAATGAGACCAATGTTGTTCATAATGTTGGCAGTCTATTAGTATATGCTTTATGTCTAAAGATGTGTTACACAGTTCGCACTGGTGAGTGTCACTATTTATGTAAAAGTATGAATGGGTTAATCTGCAGTATCCTAGGCGTAGTGTGGTTAGTAGTGTTTGTTGGCGGCGGTTGTCAGTTCTTGGAAAAGTATTAGGTTTAGAATATATCGAAGTTTATAATGAGATTGGCATCACTCGCGTTTTCATAAGCACAACACTTTCGACTCGAGAAACGATTTTAAGTCACGTGATGAGTATTCACTTACTATTTCACGATCCTTACTCGTTGCTGCACTCCATGCACCTTTATTTGCTGCTTCATTAGCCTCGATGCCGATGTGTGATGAGATTTATACAAATTTTATTAGCTTATTTGTTTCGTGGACAATTAGAATTTCGGATTTAATTTTCTTTTCTATGAGTATTTCTGATATATTCTTTTCTATGAAATTTTGCTATAGATGTTGTATGGCTGCGAAAGAGCAAAAAAAAAGAGCAGTTAAACCCAAATATTTTGGTGTACAATCTCCCTATGCTACACGATAACTAATTTTAATTTTCTTTTTAGCTGCCTACGAATCCCATTTCGACCCTGATGAAGAAAAAAAGAAGCAACACTTGAAAACCTTGCATGAATTGCTTGCTAAATATTTCCCAGTTCTTGATGAAGCTGCTAAAAAGAATGGAGGCCATCTTGGCACTAACAAGGTAATTTTAGTATATATATATATATATATATATATATATATATATATATATATATATATATATATATATATATATATATATATATATATATATATTGATTTATAGTATCAGCAATCGGTCTGTAGGAAATAAAACTCTATTTGTTCTGTCTCAATATTTCATCACGATTTTGTGCCTTCTTCAGGAGAAAACTGTAAATTTATTAGAATAATTAATTATTATATGTAAACAAAGTGAATATTTCAATACTACTTTATTTACTTTATTTTTACCTTAGATATCTTTGGTATCTGGACGTTTCTATTTACTCGTTTTTATTTCTAGATCTCGATATTTACCTATCTGAAATACATTGTGGCATTTTTTTACTATTTTTTTTGTTTATTTTTTAATGGTAACTTTAACAGTTTTAAAGTTTGATTTTTTGATTTAAATTGATTTTTTCTATTTGATTTAAGCGAAAAACTATGATCTCACCATTTTTTTGTTTCAGCTTAATTGGGGAGATATCTACTTTGTAACGGCTTATGAAGATATTAGAAACATTCTGGGAAATAAAGACATTGTAGAAAACTATTCCGGACTACAGAGCCTGAAGAAGAACGTACTCTCAGAAAAAAATATTAAGGAATATATTCAAAACCGACCAAAAATACCAATCTTTGTATACGATCTGAGAAGCGAATTATAATTTTTTTAAGGCCATGCAAAATGAAATATATATTTTCGTCATATACACTTAAAACATATACGTATTCTCTATCAGTATAGTGCTTTCACTAAAAAATATATACCAATTGCAAATTTTTGTTACTATTTTATGTTTTATTATAAATAAAAAACATTTTCTGTCCAATATTTGATAGTTTTTCTTATTTTATAATTTTTTTTTGGTCCTCCCGGCGCTTTCATGGGATTTGCAACAAAATGGAGTGTAAAAGCAATAGAAAATAACTAGAATCTGAACAACTGTATGCCCGAACATGTACGAGTAGAGTCTGAAATTATTTAGTTATCTCATTGTCCCAAATAAAATTAGGCTGTGATTGATAACAGTATTTACCAGCAAATAACTAGGTACAAATTTAAGAGTACTTTTAATAAATATTAAATCAATTATCAGTTATTGCTGATGTAAATGTATTGTTATTTGCATTTTCAATTTATTATAATATAGAAAATTAAGAAAGATACACTGGGTATATATTTAAGAAATATATATTTATGTTAATTTTTGGGTAATGGTGCTTCTTCTTGTTAAACTTTGTCTTTTATCGAAGATTGGATATCAACCAAAATCACATTTTTAACTAACTATTAGTGTTTGACGTTTCGACTTCACTCCGGGAATCGTTCTCAAAAAAAAATATTACAAGAAATTCTGGAAGAATGTATACAAAGTTATTTGTTATTAGGTTGTCTTTTTAAAATTGACATCTTGGACTCGAACTTGTAGGCAGCAACATGTAAATGGATGAAAAATCTAACGGTGATGTTTTTACCCTAAGAGTATCGAATTCTGACTATTTTGCGTATTTTTTGTGTTATATTTTTGGGTATACTGTTTCATAAATGTGATTGTGTAACGTAAATTGTGCAATGCAGATTTATGTATTGTGCGTTGCATATCTATGTATTGTATGTAAGGTTGTAGGTGATGTTTCTCGATAACCTGTTACTCTGTTACTGTGTATTCTATATTGTTGACTTCTTTTAGTGATGCTTCTTTGACTTTTCTCTTTTGCATTTGCTTCATTTTCATCTCTTTTTTCACTGATGCAGCGCAGTATTCTATTCCTAAAGTTCATTATTAGACTTTTATTGCATATTACGTTTTTCATATTTACAAATTTAGCTCTAGCGATATCAACATGACTTAATCAATCATTTCAATTTGCTCTGAATTTTAAGTTATCTATGTATCCAAGTAACTTGTAGTAGCTGTTTACTCTTTCTATTTAAATATTGCTAACATGTTCCGCTGCATCGTGAATGTGTTGTAATAACCACGAATTTTGTGTTGCTTAAGTTCATTCTGATGCCATATTTGTGACAGTTTTTGTTCTGTCGTTGTAATATGTTAAGTTAAAGCATTTATGACCGAGGCGTGCGCATACCTCAGGTTGTCAATAATTTCTCCATTTATAATGTTACGAACATGCATTCGGCGTGGCCCATGTAACGGTTGCATCTCGAAAGCGACTAGAAGCTTCCAGCGATATCGAGCGCGGGAGAGATCGACCCATCAAAGACGTGAATTAGAGGTGGACTACTCCAGAAAATTCTAATACATAATAACTTGTATATATATTTAACGCTGTTATGACTTAAGTTTAGTTGATAAGATATTTTCGTGCTGTAAACTTATAAATAAATATATTTATATGAATTCGAACCGCTCGTTTTATTTAACCTCGCTACAATAATCATGCCATCTTTACAATATTTTAGAGTCTCTTTTGAAGATGGCTTTACTGTATATACTGAATGACAGCGGTGAAAATATACACACCCCCCGTCTTCGCCCTAAGAATATCAATACCTTTTGATAGTTGTCTTATTTTGACTTTCTGAGTTTAATATAAATTTATTATTATTCTGATGTCACGGGTGTGGTTATTCTTTGTTTTTAAAATGTTAATTAATTTGTCATGAAGGAGCCTAACGAAAGCCTTTTCAAAATCAATTAAGCATTTGGTGATGCACGCGATTTGTTTCTAATTGACTAGTTTGAAATCGGAAATATTGCTTCTAAGTTAAAACAACCTAAGATGAAGGTACAAATTTAGTTTTAAACGATGCCGTTAATTTTGCTTAATATAGATAAAAATGCCGAATAAAAATATTCTTAGAGCTTCAGAAAGCTAAGCTTTTAGTTTTTTAATTCTGGACTCCCATCTAATTCCATTTGAAATTCTCGGCAAAGTAACGGGCCTCGTTGATTGCTGCATCACTTACCAACCATGGATCGTTGAGGGTACAGGTTGAGGGACCCCTTGTGCATGGCAGAAGATACACCATATTTTGTTGTTTTCTACATTCACGCAGATCGGCATTAGTAGTTCGCAGTTTCCAATTTATTTTATTGATTTGATTGGACCTATGTCAGTTCTTAATGTCATCCAGGTCTTCCAGTCGAGGCTATTATCGGACAGCCTCTCTTCTTAGAATGGTGGGTAGTTTGAATGTGGATAGACCGTGGATATTGATAAATCATGACATTAGAATAGCTGAACCATTTTTTGAAATGTGGATCTTACTTTTTCTATTTAACATTTGATTTTTACGAATGCAGTACTAAAAATATTTAATAATTATAATACAGTGAGAAGTTAGAATTAAATCAAATTAATATTTCTATTAACAGCTACTACGTCACAAATAGACTAGCGAGCACATTGCTAGATCTCCAAAGGTTCTCCTAGACCTCCTTCTCGCTTTCTGTCCTACTACAGTAACAATTTATAATTTGCTTAACGGTGGCTAAAACAGAGGCCTGAACAGTTACTGGGCTTGAAGATAGGGTAAGTAAATAAATTGAAACGTTGGGCTACTCGTGTTTTGGTTGGAGAACTGAGTCATAGATCAGGATTCCTTTATTTGGGGAGGACTAACTACAAAATGGAAATCAAAAAAATACTTACGGAGATATCCTAGGCAACACTATACAAGAAAATTCCTAAACTACGTATTTAAAATAGGACGCAGTTTTAAAAAAATCTCTTTTTAGTTAGAAAGAAAAGTTTTTCTCTCCTAAAAAATTTCAAGGGTGAATATCTTTCTAAAAGAAATAATTTTAAACCCCTGGTTTAAAGAAAAACTTTACATATTTATTTTTATTTCACGTAAACAGTTATTACAAATAAAAATATCTAAATTTATCAACAAACCTTACATTGAATTGAACCTTCTAACAAAACAGAATAAAAACTATGTTGATCAACAAATGTTACAATTGAAGCTTCTAACAAAACAGACTTTAAAATTATGGTTATGTACCAAATGACGGAAAAGGATATACTAACTGTCATAATATGTCGAAATTAAAAACCAAAGTTTTCTAAATTATTAATTAATTATCAAGGTTAATTTTATTTAAAAGAAAACTAAAATATGACAATTAGCTGAACCATAAAGCTTATATTTATTTTTAAAACTTTAAACTGAAATGAGAGCAAATCTTAGTACATTAAAGATAAAGGTTTATTTATAAAAATTTAACAAAACGAATCACTTTACTGGCTGATTAATATTTCTTAATTATTAAAAAAATGTTGTTACCTTAGATATGAATACACAAAACACTGTCCCACACAAACTTCAAATGATCCAGATCCGACCCGTGCGAGATACAAAATGGAAACTGGACAAATCTTGGGAGAAGTCAAATATCAAACTGGGCTTCAGGTTATCCAGGATGGTAAAAATATGTATTTTTCAAACTCAGCTGTCTATTTTTACTTAAAACCATATCGGCTCACTTAGCTCTCAGAAAAGCTGTTATTAAAATTCCTTGACACGGAATACAGCAACAAACCGGTGATTATCTTACTTTATAAAGACTGCCACATAGCATTTTAAGTTTAAATTATCTTTTTTATTAAATCTCATGGAAATAAATGAGAACTTGCCGGTTTTTAAAACTCTCCGATAACGATGCTTCCTTGTTTAGATCCTTAAGCTGTTCTTTTTGCCTGCTTCACTAACGAATTTACGATGACAAAATTCTTCATAATGTCAACAATAAAATCGACTGCTCTCGCAGCTGGTTCATCGAGGAGTGATATCATCCTTCCAAAATCTTTGCCTTGTCAGCATACATATTCCCACCAATCTAAGTGGAAAGATTCATATTCATTTCCAGCGTAAATATCTAGGCGGAAGCAGGATCAAAAGAAAAAGTGTATTATAAATAGAATAAAAATGTTTATAGATTAAAATTGAGATTAAGATTAAAAATCTTTTTCGGAGTTTTATGATATACGGGGTATATACACTACTATCGCTAGGTGGTATATATATATATATATATATATATATATATATATATATATATATATATATATATATATATATATATATATATATATATATATATATATATATATATATCGGGCTGACGAAAAAGGGAGCCTTGGTCCCCCGATGAATAGGAGGCTGAGCGAAGGGCTAACAACCCTTCCCTGTAAAACTCAATCGTTACGAATACAATGGCTATTGAAGCAAACGGACCGATCTCTAAACGACAAACTTAGCAAAGAAAAATGGACATGATTATGGATTTAAAATTTGGAACCTGGAATGTAGAAAGGGAAATTAGAAAACGAATAACCCAGGCCCGTAGAACAATTGGATGCCTTAACGGAGTTCTTTGGAGCTCAGAAATTGGTAAAAGACGAAAATACAATATATATGAATCTCTCATAAAAACCAGCTTAACCTATGGTACAGAGACATGGAGACTAACAGAAAGCAATAAAAGAAAACTCGAAGCAACAGAAATGGATGTATTTAGACGATCACTTCGAATATCTAGAGCAGACAGAATTAGAAACGATGAAATAAGAAATCGGATGGGGGTAGATGGATCACTGGCAACAGACATAGAAAGGAAACAACTTATATGGTATGGCCATGTTCAAAGAATGCCAGAAACAAGACTACCAAAAATCGCCATGAAATGGATACCACCAAATCGTAAGAAACGAGGAAGACCAAAAAGAACATGGAAGGAGGGAATAACAAAGGCAATGAGCTCCCGAGACTTGACCGAAGAACAATGGAATGATAGAAATTCGTGGAAATTAGGCATCGGACAACGACGCAAGACGTTTTGAAACCGATATATATATATAACCTGGAATGTGCGAACCATCTTAAAGGCAGGAGCTATGATAAGTATGGCAGAAGAAATTGAAAAATACGTGGTTGAAATATTGGCACTGCAGGAAATCAGATGGAAGAGTCAGGGAGAAATATGTAAAAATAAAAAGGAAAAGACAGTTAAGATTTGATTTCACGTACAGTGCGCCTGTGTATCCGCTTATACGTATTTCGCCCTAATAGTGCTCATCAGAGACCGCTATTCACAGTCATTATGAAAGTGAAAATAAATGTTTTCTGTCTTAGGAAGCAACTCTAACATGGCTTCGTATAGACGCAAATAGCGACATTTAATATTAAAATCCGTAAACTAATTTTCTTAGAATTGTAGCTAAAGGCAAAACAGACGTTGATAAAGATGTTATTAGAGACATGGGGAATCTAAAAATTGCATTCCACAACATATCTCCTCAACTAAGCAAAATTCGTAGCGAATTGGTTTCTAGTACTCGTACAGAGTATATCGGAATAAAAAGAAAAAGACAGTTAAGATTTGATTTCACGTACAGTGCGTCTGGTTTCGAAAATTAGTTTACGGATTCTAAAAATAAGTTCCCACTATACTACTCCGGAAATGAAATGACACAAGGTGAAAGAGGAGTAGGGTTTATGGTAACCAAAAGACTGCGAATCCATTGTCGCATTTACACCAATATCAGACAGAATTTGCAAAATAATATTCAAAGGTAAACTGCATAACGTGACAATGGTTAATGTATATGCACTAGTGTTGCCCAAAATCGGTCCCGGTCTTGCAGTCTTGGTCTTGTTCTTGCGTTTTCGCAAAAATAAGACCAAGACCAAGACCGCCTAATTTTAGCAAGACCAAAACCAAGACTGACCCTGCAAGATTTACGCAAGAACAAGACTAAGCCTGCGAGACTCTTGCGTCTTGCAGTTAGGACGGAGTGTCGTTTTAGCGAGTATTGTAGTTCGGGTATATGCTTAAAGACTCTATGAGACGCAAAAAAATATGTAATAAAAATTTGAAAAACTTAACTTATGCGCATTACGAACAATACGATAAACACACATCAAAATCATCAATCAAAATATTCATTAAAACCAACACATTTGACACGTGCTCAGAGGTCATAATTACAATGTAAAAATAAAATATTTTTTTGAAAATAGCCGCCCTCTAATCATAAAATAATTTTGCATTGCTATGCCGACAGTAATATCGTATCGAATTTATTTAAAAATATGTCACCTTAGCTAATAAAAAATATAACACTTATTATTACGGACACCCACTTAATAATTCAATTTTTTTTCCCATTATAATTTAGTTAGGAGGAATCTAAATAAACAAATCTTATCGGCCTAAGAATAAACATTGTTTCTGCTGAGTGTGCGATGAGATCATTCGGTTAAACCAAATTTGCTGAAAGAGCGCGACTAATATTCAAAAGTTTATTAATAACAGATAATGTCGCTTAGCGTGTAAACAAAATACCGAAATATTTAGAATAACGGAGTAACGATATATAATTCTTGGTTTGTTATTAGATACCTAGGCTATTGAAAGTAACGGACATTTATAGTTACTTTTTCGACATCACTAAACTTCATTTGACAAGTTTACAATTTGACATGGGGGACAAAGATTCAAATAGTTTTAGTCGGAGTAGTGAGCGTTGGAATTATAGATCTAAAAGACCTAAAAGCAAATTTGATGAGTTTTTCGAAATATTTCATGCATCCCAAATTGCTTTGTTTAAATTGTGCCTACAAAGAAAGGTTAAAATGAAAATGAAAAACAGAAACACTTCAGGTTTAAGGAAGCATCTAATATCTTTTCACAAAAAAGAATTACAAATATTTCTTCCTGGAAAACCAAAATTCTGGTTTCTAAAAAAATGTTCGTACTCCTTTATTTTGGTAAATTAATGTATTTATTAAGTTGATATCTCCTTAATTTAAAATAACTTCTTTTGATTATCATTGCTTTCTTACCTATTCTTTATTTTTTAGTTAGTTAGTTAGTTAGTTAGTTAGTTTTTTTAATTAAAAGTAGAGGTAAGATTATTAATATCATTTATGTTGCTTTAATAAGTTTGTTATCTTATCACCTAAAGAATATGTGCCCTTGATACCTGTATGTGAATTTTTGCCACGTACCAATATTTTTTAAGATGTCCATTTCATATATGGTCGAGGTCCATCAATATCTCTCTAGACAGAAAATGTTCTTTAAAATACAGTCAAGTTTATGTCATTAATTTGGTTTTTTTGTGTTTTAACCATGTTTGATTGACTTTCGTGGGGCATGGTAGATAGCTGGGTTAGTTAGAGCATAGGCACGGATTGCTTAGATCGTGGCTTCAAACTCCCCTAGTAACGTTTAATAAATAGCAATAGGCTAATTAATGGGTAACTGCAAGACTTGCAAGACTCTTGCTGCAAGACCAAGACCAAGATCAAGACCGGGAGTGCAATACCAAGACCAAGACCAGGTGTATTGGCGCAAGACCAAGACCAAGACTGTCTAAGTCTCGTCTTGTTCTTGCATTTGGGCAACACTAATATTCACCGACGGAAGAGGCTGATGAAGACGCCGTTCAAAGATTCTATGGAGAACTTCAGGAAGTATGTGATAAAATCCAAAGACACAATGCTGTTATAACGTTAGGCGACTTTAATGCTAAGCCGGGGAAAGAAGAAACTTTCGTAAACATATTTGGGAAACATAGTTTGCATAACGAAACCAGTCAAAATGGACTTAGGGTTGTACAATTTGCAACAGCAAATAATTATGTAGTTGTCAGCACTAGCTTCCAGAGAAAAGATATCCATAAAGGAACATGGAAAATATCAGAAACCAATTAAGCCAATCAAATTGACCACATCCTCATCTTATAAAGATGGGCAACAGATATAACTAATGTCAGAACGTATTGCGGGACGAACTCTAACTCAAATCACTATCTTGTGAGGTCAAAATTGCGGCAGTAAATCGCGACAGTGGCAAAAGGGAAAAATGGCCAAATTAAAAAATGAAATGTTGAAGAATTTAAAAGTCCAACAAAGACACAATAATGAAGAATGGAGACAATTAAAAACAATAATAACGAAATCTGCAGAGGAAACTGTCGGAAAAGCCAAAAGGCAAAGAAATGCGGAATGATATGATGATGAATGCAGAACTGCAGTAAAAGAAAAAAGGCAAGCTATGCTAAACCAACTTCAAAGAAACACAAGAAATAACAGAGAAATTTATAACGAAAAGAGAATACAAGCGACTAGAATGTGCAAAAGAAAAAAAAAGAGAGTCTTTGAAAAAACAAGTACAAGAAATCCTAGAACATAACAACAGACACGAGAGCAGAAAATTCTATAAAAGAACAAAAGAAAGCACACAGTTATTTAGACTAAAATGCAAAGACAAGGGCGGAGAACTACTAACAGATAAACAAAAAATTATAATGAGATGGAAAGAATACTTTAAGGAAAGCTGTTAAATTTAAGTTTAAGAGCATCTTCAGGGGCATTTCGTCAAAATTAGGCTATCCAACAATATATGGAGAATGTCATAAACATTAAATGATACAATAACACAACACGACACAATGACAAACAGTTTAAAAATTATTAACAAACGACGAAGCTACATATTGGGTGGCATCAGGAGAGAGAATGAGAGAAATTATTCAAATTATCAAGAAACACTAGGTCAGTAGAGTTATATTAAGGTAAACGCTCCTATTTTCGACACTGCCCCAATTATCGACAGTAATTCTACATAATAGACAAAAATTAAAATCTTTGCGCGTGATTGTTGGACTAAAGTATTTAACTAATTTATAAGGACCTTTATCTACACCTATGAACAATATGCCAATCGTCAGACGAAAATTGCCATCACAACATTTAAAAATATATTAGTCAGTTGGCGCCAAACTCTCGTGGGAAGTGTTTCTTGTTGTATGTGTAAGCTACATAATGGTATAATTCCTGATTAAAATATAGAATAACCGTTTTATTATGTTTTATATATTGAGAAATAGTTTATTTTGAATATTTGTTGGCCAAAAACTGTTTTTCTATAGCTTTTTGCAGTATTTTGAGGGTGCCAATAATAGGTACGTAAATATTAGCGGCTGGAGTGCCGATAATTGGTTATATGCATTAGACTGTATATAAGCTGATTTTCACGTAATCTTTTAACTTACTACTACAAATGTTTGGTCATTATATGCAATAAGAAACGATGTTTGCTTGTACCAATTTTCACAATCCCATATCTCTAGTAGAAATAGCCACAATTTGACCGAGTATAACACTGCCGATAATACATGCCTATACGTGCCGATAACTGTAAATTCTTTGTTTTAGACTAAAATTCAGAAATTAGCAATGGAAAAGAGAAAGCGAATTCAATATTCTGCGGAAGATATAAACAAAGCTGTTGTAGCTGTTCAGTCAGGAATGCCATTTAAAACAGCTAGCAAGTTGTATAAGGTACCCAGATCGACTCTACAGGATAAAGTAAAAAGTAGAACTTCTTTAGAAAAGAAATCTGGACCAGGGACTCCACTAACTGAAAAAAAAAGAAAACAAAAACGCAGTTGTTAAATAGTGTTCAGCTACTGCTTAAAGAACTTAATAGGCCTAATAATTTCGTGGTTGGTAGGCCAGGACGTAAATGGCACAAACTATTTTTAAAAAGGCATCCCGAACTATCTACAAGAATTTCCCAAAACCAAACTTATGCTAGAAACACTATAACAAAAAATCGAATTTGTCAATGGTTTATTGAAGTAGAAATTACTTTTTAGGAAGTACAAACAATCGCAACATAACTTTTGATCCTAGTTGTGTATTTAATTGTGAAGAATCGGCTTTTTTCCTGACTCCTAAGGGAGACAACGTGTTGGTAAGAAAGGAGGATAGAATAGTTTATTCGTTTGTTAGCAACGACGAGAAGGAATGTCTGTCAACTTTGGTTACCTTTAGTGTCTCCCGTCAACTTTTACCACTCATGATCGTTTTTAAATATACAAGAATTCCCAAATCAGTTATCGAGAAAATACCGGCTCATTGGGGGGTAGGAAAGTCTGAAAATGGGTGGATGACTGGCGAAAACTTATTTGAGTACATCGTTAATATATTCCACCCTTGTTTAGTTGCTCAAAAAGTGCAGTTTACGGTTATACTGTTTTTGTACTGACACAGATCACACTTAACGATGGCCCTAAGTAAATTTTGTAGTAATAATAATATTATTCTAATAGCTCTGTGTCCAAACACAACACATATTTTACAGACTCTAGATGTTGTAGTCTTTCGACCATTAAAACGTGAATGGAAAAAGAGCGTGCATCGGTGGAGAATGGAAAACCAAGGTAAATAGACAACCAAAGATTCATTTGCACCTATTTAAGAAAGCACTTTTCAAAAAATGGTAAATATTCCCGATATAGTTAAGAGTGGTTTCAAGGGTTGCGGACTTGTGTCATATAATGTTGAAAACATTAAATTTTCTAAATACTTAAAAGACGTATGAGCACAAAACTGTCAAAAGATACAAGAACAACGACAACCTACAGAATTTCAAGTCGCCCTAAAAGTTGTAGAAGAATGCATCTCAAATATGATGCGATTGTTTGAGCTTTCTGGGTCAATTTGGGAAGGACCAGTAGAGCACACCAGCTTATTTTCATTATGGAAGGAAATGAAAGTCAAAGCCATGAACAAGCCTTCCAATGAACTTCCAGTCGACTTTGTTACGAATGACTCATTTACAGAAGTGGAAATTTATAATGAAATGAGCGACCAAGTACCAACTGTAAATAACTGATTCTTGGAACAAAACCTTCAACAAATGGAAACTTCCCAAGTTACACCGCCATCCATGAATCATTCAGATTCTAATACTGAGACAAGTTCGAATTTAGACAAGAATTTTATGGATAAATCTATTCCAACTCCGTTCAAAAAAAATATATTTTGGCCTACACCTAAGGAAAATATTGCTAAGCGTAAAGTGATAAAGGATAAGGTACCTGCCGTAGCAACTTCATCTCAATGGCAACAATATAACAAGAAAAAAGAAGCAAAAAAACAAGAAAAGCAGCTAAAAATGCAGCGGAAAGAAAAGCGCATCCAAAAGAAAGAATTGGAAAACGAAAAGAAAAAAAAAAGTTGCTCTTTCACAAACTTTGAATAAAAGAATTTCTAATCGCAGGACAAAGACTAAATTGAAGAATTTTACAAAGGATCTATTTTCCACGCAAGAAATGCAAGAAAATAAAAGCATGTTCATTAGCGAACCTTCAACATCTAAACCTTTACAGGAATCTTGGTATTGTTCATTGTGTGACACTGACAATCAGCTGGACATGCGCCTTTATGGTTCTTACTTGAAATACTATCATGAGGCTTGTCTTGGTCTAACTGAAGATGATAGAGAAGAACTGAAATGCCCCTTGTGTCAATGACTACTAAAATAATGTGTGTTTATTAATTCAGTTTTCATAGATACATGAATGATTTTATATTTATCTTTCGAAAAATACGTTATTTTATTTGAATTTTCAATTTAGTGTGTTTACATAACTACAATAATTTATTTACTTCAGTAGTACCTATGTAACTAAATATTTAGGTACCCTATATAATTATTCAAATGTTGGGTACCTATCTAACTCATGCCGAAAAAAGGATATTTGATGTGCCGAAAATTAGAGCATGCATTTAATTTAGAATGCCGATAATGGGGACTTAGGACACTTTTCATTTTATTAATATTTTAAATATTGTAAGTTTGTTTTAGGATAAGATCAATATTTTATGTGTAATTGTGATAGATTTTATTAGCCCAAACAATAATTTAAATACACCTTGTTCAGGTAATTTGGTTACTAAACTAATTAAAATAAAGCTCCATTGTGCTTAACGTGCTAAAGGTACCTATAATAGGTACATTTACCTTACTTCCGTTCATTTCCGCATGGTATTTGATAGCTCGTCACGAAAGATTACACTCCTTAATAAATACAAGTTTTTTTCTTGAATTCTGCAAAGTACAGGGTACGATAAACATCGAGAAAAAGTTAATACTGTAATAAAATTTGAGGATCTAGTTTGCAATATACCGACGGAACTATTTAAAACAGCAATAAATAAAATCACGTTGCCCTAATGTCTGCCAAGTTTCGAATACGCACGAGAAGACCAAGAGTAATTACTGTTATATATACCAAAATATTTTTTTATATAATTACAAATCAACAATTTATTATTATCCTTATACAATTCATGGTAGTACCCCCGTACATAATTCTTCTAATCTCTATCAAAACTTCTCGAGAGCGGCCTTCAAAAAAACACGATTAAATGCATATTATACATTTATAACTGGTATTGTGTACCCTCTATATTGATGCTTGTTTGTTGAGTTTCGTTCGCTGCTTGCGTATTCTGTGTTAGAACTTGGAGACCGGTGAGGCAGGTGTCTAATTTTTCCAATACCTCGTACCAGGTATGTAATTTTTGTTAAATGGCTTCTTAAGATGTTTATTAATACATATTTTATATTATTTATATTCCAATTATTTTTATATTATTTATATTTACGAGTACTAACAACTACTTTACGAGTTCTTCAACTTATTACCTTATTGAATTACATAATTTAGAAAAAACTTTAAAACTTACCTTGTAAAAAGTAAGTCTCGATTTGTATAAGCATTTATCTGATAAAGTATCTCCTGTATTGTCGCTTCCCATGTTGTGGTGGCTCTTTAAGAGTTATGAAGGTCCAGTTTACAATTTTTTTCATGATATCATGTATCCATAATAAACACAATCCCTGTACCGTAGTCTATCTGTGAACCAATCATCGATTTCACGTAAAAATCTTATACAGCTTTTTAAAGGTTCTAAAAGGTATATGAGGGATACGTGATGACAAATCCTTAAAAACTTGCAGCTGATTTTGATTTGTTTTTTTTTTATCAATCAAATAGTGAAAAAATCATTTTTGCCTATAAAACGTTTCTTGTATACATTTTAGAAATAAATGGTTCAAATAAGCAAATTGTAGATATTAAAAGTACTTTAAATTTTCGAGTTTCTAAATCAAAATACATAAACAATTGACCGAGGTAATTGCAAAAAACCCCTATTTTTTCAGTAATATATAAATGTTAATAACTTTATTGTTTGAATAACAACATTTAATATAACTACTTAAAATTATGAAAAAGAATATGGAGAAATAAACAGAGGGAAATATTAAATAGAAAAATAATACAAATTGCAGACTATAATAACAGAAGAGAGACGTAAATTTTACAAGGAAACCAAGTGATACACTCAAGGACACATGACAAAAATAACAGTGAACAAGAACGAAAACAGGGCAATTATCAGCAAGAAATAGGAACTAATGAAAAAATGGAAGGATAATTCAAGAGCTCTTAAACCCAGAAAAAGAACAAAACCAAGAAGAAGAAATAATTTTTCACAGAGCAGAGCAACTGGTTAAGGAACCAACATTGATAGAAACTATATACGTCATAAAATATCTGAAAAATAACAAACTGCAGAAGTATATAATTAATAAATGCAGAACTGATAAAGACATGTGCTATGGAAGCGTATTCTTAAACTAATCTGCCGCATATGAAGACTATAAGTCATCCCAGAGGATCGAAAAGTAGGAATGACATTTCCTATGTACAAGGGGGGAGACAACCGACTCTGCGAAAATTATAAAATTATAGGGTCAAATTATAGGGGCATAAAAGTGTTAAATGTCGCCTACAGGATATTACCAGAAATTATATGCAGCAGCCTTGAATCATTTTCGGAAGAAATTATTGGTGAATACCAATGTGGTTTTAAAGAAGTGAACTATAGACCAAAAATATATGTTAAGAGTTATACATGAAAAATGTGCTAAATATAACATACCAATTTACAACTCGTATATTGATTTCAAACAGGAGTTTGATGAAGTAGATAGACAACAAATGTTAAAACAACTATCCATATTAGGAATACCGAAAAGTTAGTTAAACTTATACAAATGACTTTGGGGGATTCCAAGCCATGGTGAGAATAGATGGAGATATGACAGAGGCATTTGATATTAAAAATGGAGTTAGGCAATGCATATTAAGCCGCAACAGAAGGGTATTAAGCTAAAAAGCTATAGATTTGAAAGCCGCTGCATTTGATCTAAATATAAATGAAAGGAAAACAAAATAGTTAGGTCTATAGAAAATGTCACACTGAGAGTGCAGTACGGGTAAGATACGGCAATGCTTTTCTTATGGAGAATAAACGCGCAGGGTTGTCGGTTTTCTCCAGCTGTTGATTGCTCATTGTCTCACAGGACCGGCTTGGATAAAATGCATCTGCCGGCAGGACGAGTAAAATATTTTATATCATGTATACGTATACAGTAGAATAAAAAGACATTTATGAGTTATTGACAACGAAAACTATGAATTTTGCATATAAAACGTCAACATGAGATATACAATTGAATCATATTCAGAAGAGTAACATTTGAACACCTCTTTACAAGAACAACATACAATAACTGTAGTTTTAATGTTTTACATAAAATAGAAAAAACCTACATAATTTCTAGGAAAGAATTTGGAAACTTGGAAATGATATTATTTATACATATTATATATAATATTCAAATTTCCAATTCTTTCACAGAAATTAGATTTTTTCTATTGTATGTAAAATATTAAAAATACAGTTATGTTGTTTCTATAAATAGGTCTTCATTTCTTTTGTAAAATTTCTGCTACAAATTACCATCATTAACATAATCACCTAAATATGGCCATAACCTTGTTTGTCATAATTAGTATTTGATAAACTCCAAGCTTTCCCTATTTCACCCCCTACCCATGCTTATGGTGAAAGTGCTTTTGGAAAACGAAACTACACTTCAAAATTTAGTCCGAGTTTCAACAGAGAGCATGGAGTCCCATAAGTTTAAATCCGGTGAATTATTTAACGGTTGCGCTAAACTCGTAGTGTTAAATGTGTTGTTTTTTACAAAATACGGAACAACTTAATGTAAGTGCTGCTGTAAGACGTACTTCGTTGATGACTGGTGTTAGCGAAAGAAGCATTTACAATTTCAAAAAAGAAAAAGAACAGAGTGGAACGTTGAAATCGCCAAAAAAACGTAAAAAACGAGTGTGTCAATCAAATTCTAGAATATTCACATATGACGAGGGTGTAAGAAGTATTCTACGGAGAATTGTTCATTGTGAATTTTTCATGAAAAATTTGCCGCCATTCTTAAAGCATATACATAACTTCATACAGGGTAATGAGAATATACAGCCGTTGTCTCTTTCTACTTTATACAGACTTCTGGAAGATATTGGATTTGTTTATAAGAAACGAGGCCGAAGAAGCATCATGGTGGAGCGAGAGGATATTATTCATTGGCGCCATAATTATTTGAGAACTATACGACGTTTGCGAAAAGACCATTGCAATATCATATATTTGGACGAATCGTGGGTTAATGTTGGCCAATCTATAAATTACGAATGGTGCGATACTACGAAACAAAAAAGTCGTGATGCTTTTCTCAAAGGTTTAAGTACTAGCTTAAAAGCACCTACTAAACGAGGTCCACGATATGTTTTATTGCATGCAGGTTTTTCAGGAGGTTTCCTTCCTGGCACACAGCGTGTTTTTCTGGCAAAGAAAAATGATGGCGACTATCACGATGAAATGGATGCAATCAAGGAATGACTAGTGGGAAAAGACATTTTTTTCGAGGAATGTTATTTGAAATCCGAGCTATTAGAAGCAGCGCGTGCTTTTAAAGATCAATACGATAAGTATTATCTTGATGAGTATGCTTCACAACATAATGTTTATATAAAGCTTTTTCGATATTCCCGTTCCTGATAATTTTTCACATATTTACAAAAGAAAAAGTTTTTCTTGGATATTGGGCTGGGTGCACGGAAATCGAGTTACCGGAGGTTCCACCCGGTATATTTATAGCTATCAAGAAATGTAATTTAAAATACATTTGTTAGTTTAATAAAGTATACAGTTTTATAATAAAATTCTCGCTAAAAACTTAAGGTCTTTTTATTCAAATTCATGCCTCTTATTTGGCTACTTGAAGGCAATTATTTTATTAATATATTATTTTATAATAAATAACAGAGCCCGGCGTAGAGATCTGGGTACGGTTCTGTGACTACCACTTGGACCTGTTTGTATCGCCAAGCACAAGGCGTGAAATCCGGCAATTGTGCATTCCTATATTAGCCGTACTGCACTCTCGGTGTGACATTTTCTATAGCCCATCTAGCCTCCGAAGTGGAAATTGAAACGCCAATAAACTTATTTTAAACTTAAATTGTGGCTTATTCTCAATTAAAATAGTAATTCCTTTTTTAGTACTCTAACAACAGCTGATTGATAGACATTATTTTTTTGCGATCTGCGTTGAATTGGCATTGCAATTTTCTTGAAAGACCAGTACACAGTACTGTTTCTTGGCTTTGGGTATTGATTTTCTACCACTTCTGGGGAGATCTTGAACATGGTTCTTTCTTTAATTTTTTGTTTCAGTTTTGGTAATTGAATCTTTATCTCGATCTCCACAACCAATTATCATTAAAATCTCGATTTGTTATGATTCATTACATTCGTTCGTTTCATTCTTGTTAATGCACTTATTAATATCGGCAAGAAAGTAAAAATTTAACATTTTTTGTTTACAGATTCATAGATTATTCACAATCAGTATCAATGAACAAACAATGACAATACAATACTATTTAAATATTTTTGTGAAAATAATTTTGAATACTTGACCGATAGTACAATAATTAATTTCAGATTAGAATGTAGCATTGTTATTGTTATATGTAGATTGTTGAATAGGCTAAATTTCAGGAAATGTCCCTGAGGATGCTCTAGGAGCGAAAGTACTTGGGCAAGATTTAATAAATAAACTGTGCTTGATATCTGCCTTTTATTTGATTAAAGTTCATTGCAATATAGACACGGATTGTCATTAGCCCTTTTTATCACGTTTTTTCCGTTATGTCCGGTTCATTTAGCTTTAATTTTTTTATGACTGAAGATTTTTTTAATTTTTTTTCCAACTCAGACTTATAAGGAGATATTATTATAGCAATCTTTTCTCTTCTGTTATAATTGGGTGGCTTCCTGGTTGCCTTGGCGATAGAAAAAAGCTCTTTTGGAGAGACTAAAAAATCGCATATTGGTTTTGGTAATCTTGCTTGTAAACGATCAGATTTGGTGGTGGTTTGTTTAGGAGATAAAGAGATGTTACTATAATTTGCGGTGTGGGAGTTTAAGCAGCTATAGCTTGGTTAGGGAGAATCGATAGGTGGATTACGGAGCTTTGGATGTCGTAGATTCATCTTCTTGTATATTTAGTTCTCGGTCTGTAGTGTCTGAGGGAGTAAATATCAAGTCAGGAACAACTTCAGGATTAAGCAGATAAATTCCAGACTTTCTGAATCCATTTATTGCAGTTTGCATAACTGCCGATTTAACAAAAGCCTCATCAGAAATTTCTCCCACTTTATAAATTTTAATACGTCTTCCTGGATGCTAACGCATCCATTTTTTTATTTCCTCTCCATAATAGGTGTTTAATACGTTTAAGGCGTTTAATACGGGCCATAAATGATACGTCTAGCGTTGCATTCAGTGCGTAGTATGCGGTGATCAGCATATAATAATAAGATGATTTTCACTGGCCAAATGTATTAACTCCAATCTTTTTGTATGCGTCGTATGTATGTCTAGAAGCAATAGGACAGGATTTTCTGTTGTCGGGTGAGCAAACTCGATGAACTTTTTAAACCATTTAATAAAAATATTTGTTCGGATTCATCCACTTGCGAGGAACTCAGCAAATGATTTAGAAGATGCGTGGTCTAGAAGCTGAGTGCTTGGAAGCTTCCTAGGAAAATCAGCATTGTAGGCATATAGGAACTACTTTTGCTCATACATATTTTGGTGGTAACCAAGGTTCCTCTTTTGGTGGAAACCAGAGCACCAATTTGTCATTTTTCTTTTATAGAAATAACTTTAGACTGCTTGTTGAATACAGTTGTAATTCTTGTTTCATCAACATTCCACATGAGCTCAGTAGAAAACTTGTGTTGGTCATCAATTTGTGTAAAAGAGTAAAAAACTTTCCTACTGCTGTTCAGTTAAATCCTAGAGCTCTACCAATTGAAGTCACTTCTGGAATCCTTAATCGAAGATTTGAAAGCTGTGACAAAAACCACTTACCAGCCATTTTCATTTCTGCATTAAATTTGTGGTTGATGTTATTCTGTACGGCTAGTTCGTAAGCAAGAAAGTTCTTAGTTAAGCTAAATCCGATTAGTCTGTTTTCAATTTGTAAGATATGCGAAGCTAGCTCAACAGCAACGCTCCTCTTGGTCAGCGCTAAACATTGCTTGTACCAACCCACACCTAAAATTATTTTTATTTAAAATAAAAAAACAGAAATAAATTGAAGGTAATTCCTACCTTTCTTACTACTTAACTTTGTGATACCCCCAAAACTTGATCCCATGACTGACGAGTAGTTTTTCTTTTATAATGCGACATGTTGTAGTCAACTAAAAGCAAAAGAAGCGCTGCTGAAACTGGAAATATCAACAGGTCTGATAATGTCGCCAGAGTGGATCAATTACGGTAAAGATTGTCACTCTGGCTGGCCAATTATCACGAGATTTATTATCTACGATTGTATTGACTCTCCAACTAAAGATCGCTGCGCATATGCAACTAGGAAATACATAATAGCAGCGTACCTTCCCATCGGAGGTTACGCTAGTTCTTAATTTTGACCAAGTAAGGCCTATTTTGGCTCAGTAGCCCATTTTACGAAACTCTGCGTTTTATTTCTCACCATATGTTTCTCATATGGAACCGTTCACCGTGACTTCGTCACGAAGAACGGTTCCATATCTATTTTAATCGCTGTGGATAAATACAAGGTCTTACGACTTTGAGATTATCACCACAAATCATCAGAAGAAAAGGAATCCGGCACTTGGCTGTTCGACTATCCTTTGTTTGGGATAAAAGACTCGAAACGGACTTAGAATTATTCCACAAAGACTATCAAACAGCTCGAGGAGAACACTTCACTGTTCAGACATATATTGATTTTGAAATAGATAAAAGTCGGATCGAGTTAGAACTATTTCAGATCTTGTCGAACTGCCACAGTGTTTCGATAGATCACCTACGGTCAGGAATAAATAACATCCCGAACGGACTTAAAGTTAATCCGAATTGCTGAACTGAAGCAGAACTTTGCCGCTAAACCATTTCTTCGAAATAAGTAAAGGTCCGAAGGGACTTGGAATTAATTCACGAGAGGTAACGGCCCGAAGTGAACTCTTCGCTGTCTAAACGTGATTTTCGAAATAAGTAAAGGTCCGGAAGGGACTTATTTCACAATCTATGGCCACTCAAAGAGTCGACACTTTACCGGTATTCCTACGCATAGAGAAGAGTAGTCTCATTTATACATCGAGACCACATCGATTTACACATCGAACCGACGTCAATCAGGGGATGGAACAGAAGAACCTGCGTTCATCCTCACGAGCGGCGGCTGGAAATTACCATGGAACTCCAGGTACTATAGAGGATGATCCAACCGTACGAAAATAAAATCGGGTACCGGTTCTGTCGATTTTCGGACTACCCGGTTTTGTCGAACTCGTAAACAAAACATTAATAATTATTTAAATTTTTAGGTTATGAAATAATATTTAAAATTTTTAGCCAAATTAAAGGTAATATGTTAGGTTCATCATCATTCAATCTTCGCTTATCCACTGCTGGACATAAATCTCCCTCATAATTTTCTATCTATTTCGATCTTGTGCCTCTTGCATCCAATTCCTATGACAACGTTTTAGATCGTCAGTCCAACGTGTTGGTGGACGACCTCTACTTCGGTAGGCATCATCTCTTGGTCTCCATTCCAGTATCCGCTTTGTCCATCTATTGTCTGTCATTCGAGCCACGTGACCTGCCCAGTTCCATTTTAGTGTTGCTACTCTCTCTACTGCATCAGCCACTCCTGTTCTTTGTCGTAGCTGGCGATTTGGGATCTTGTCTTGTAGTGAAACGCCCAACATAGCACGCTCCATCGCCCTTTGACACACACGGATCTTTTGAACTGTTCTCCTTGTCATGGTCAACGTTTCGGCACCGTAAGTTAACACTGGCAAAACACACTGATTAAACGTTTTTCTTTTAAGGCATATTGGTATATCAGACGATTTGAAAATATGGTTCAGCTTGCCGAAGGCTGCCCAAGTCAGTCTTATACGACGGAGAAGCTCAACGGTTTGGTTATCTTTTCCTATGCGAATCTCATGACCTAGGTATTTATAGGCCATTACCTGGTCTATGGATTTTGTTCCTACGCATATATCTTCGCTGACTACAAGATTTGTCATCATCTGGGTTTTAGATATATTTATTTTCAATCCCCCTTCTAGCGAGGAAAGGTAGAGCTGATTTAAAAGTTCTTTGGCCTCATCTATCCTATCAGCTATTAGTACAATATCATCTGCAAACCTTAGATGGCTAAGCTTTTCTCCGTTTATGTTTATGCCCTTGTCGGTCAGTTTTGCCCTTTTACATATATATTCCAAAAGCGTAGTGAACAGTTTCGGCGATATGGTGTCCCCCTGGCGTACTCCACGTTGTATCGGGAATTTCTGGGTTTGACGATCACCCACTCTAACACTGGCTGTTGCGTTTTGGTATATATGTTTAATTATATTTATATACCGATAGTCAATTCGGCATTCTCTCAAGGCTTCCAACATTTTTTGTTGATTTACGGTGTCGAATGCCTTTTCATAGTCCACAAATATTAAAGCTAGTGGTTTATTATATTCAGTGCATTTTTCTATAAGATTTTTTATTACCAGTAGGTGATCGTTTGTTCCATAGCCTTTTCTAAAACCCGCCTGTTCTATGGGCTGATAAAATTCCAAAAATTTTTAATATGTTAGGTTACATGTATTAAATTTTGAAATGGTCATTAGTTATTCAGTAGAGGAAAAAACTATATACTTAAAAAAGCAGTCGAGGTCTTACGGCTCCGGCACAGATTGCTCAAATGATGTAGAAATGAATATAAACGACTGTTTGCAGTTTAGGGATACTAATTTTAACATTGTCTGATAGATGGCAGTAGACAGTTAGAAGAGAATTATGAGGTAAACGATTTTATCTAACTCTCCCCTGCTTATTTTATATACATTAACCCAAAAATATATATCTATTTCGACTATAGATATATATATATATATATATATATATATATATATATATATATATATATATATATATATACATATACATATATATATATATATATATATATATATATATATATATATATATATATATATATATATATATATATATATATATATATATATATCTATAGTCGAAATTCAATAGGATTGTCAGGTTATGCTTAGAAATGATAGATCCTCGAGGGGTCCGAGATGAGAGACGCGTGTAGTTCAATGGTGGCGTGTATATTTTTAAAATAAGAAAAATAATAGGAAACTTGCACATAAAAACATTTTTGTCTCAACGGTAAAATTGTTAATTTATGTTAAATATATTTTGTTAAAATGTTATGTAAAAATATTATATTCAAAATATTACGTCTTAACAATTAATTGTGTAAGCCAGATGTACACACAATATTTTTATTCATTTATATTATTTTTAATTTAAGAAATATGTTTATGTTTATTTTACAACATCTCAAATGCTAAATTATACTTACTTACTTGAGCCGTCCTTTTGTACCTTACGGTGTCGAGGTGCTAAATTAGGTATATTTTAAATTCAAAACTTTCTCCCTTATAATAATGAAATGTCACGAATATACTTCTGGTTCGATATAATTTGTAATAAACAAAACCTATCATTTATAAATATCTTAAATTCATAACAAACAAGAAAGAAAATAACTTAAAAATATAAACGAAACTTTTAGTAGTAAACGTAAAATAACTAATAACTATTGTATCGCCTTGCATTTCCCCAATAGAATATCTTCCACTGCTTTTTATAAAATTTTCCACCGTTAAGACATCAAACTGTAGATGAATTGTCAGATTAACCTTTTGAAAAACCCTCGTTAGTCATAATATACGTTTTAAACTAAACACGACGTAGCATTCAAATTGAGCAATTTCCAAGAACACAAATATAATACCTGGAAATTTCCAATTAAATACGATTAAAATGGAAATAATAGAATTCCCGAAACAACCTTGTTTTTTCTTTTGAACTTTTATTTACAATCAATTTCTACATGAGAGTTTTAAGTAAATGTGAATGAATTTGTAAATAGGTAATAGTTTCGAAATAACTAGTCGCTTTGTGATCGACTTTGAGATCGGTAGAATGTACAATATTTTAACCAGGTAGGACGAAGGATCTCACAGGTAGTCTCCGAATGTAGCAACAAAAAATATAGAACTGTACCTATTAGTTATTATTTTAAAGAAATATTTTTATTCTGAATCACTTCCTGTTGTTAATTCACTATCACTACTGTCTTCTCCTGGAGTAATGATAATGGGCTAGATAAGAACATCAACACGCGTGTCTACGTGCCACATTTTATCTTCTTCTTTCTATGTATGTTTAATGCATGACTGCCAGTTGGAAGCGGTTATATTTTGTATGGCTTGGTCTAATAATAATTTGACATCTTTTAATTTAAAGGTTGTATTCTTTTGCGCTACCTCATTTTTATTTTGCCCATATTAGCTCGATGGGATTCAATTCACAATGATACGGTGGAGTTCTTAATACGGTGATGCCATGCTCGCGTGCCATTTCGTCTACTGCAAATCTGATATATAAACTCTTATGTTCGCGCACTATATCAAGTAGTTGAACCTTTATCATGGATTCATCAAAATCTATATTTTTACTTCTTAACCAATCTATTATATCTGCCTTTCGAGATGCAGAAGTTGGTATTTTTTCCATACGACGGCTGTGATAAGGTGCATTGTCCATTATAATTACCGAACCAGGATCTACAAGAGTCAGTATAGACGAAAACCACTTTTCAAACACATCCGAATTCATATCCTCATAATAATCGCCCATTTTGATTGAGGTAAACACATTTAAACCATCTTGTAAAAAACCTGAATCACTTCCAATGTGCGTTATAATGAGACGTCTTCCTTTGCCCGAGGGTGCTTTTAAGCCGGTTGAAAGTCCCTCAATAAAAGCCTGTCGCGCCCTTTTAATATTCAATTCTTGCCATACTTTGGATGTCGTATGACCCTCATTCAACCACGTTTCGTCCGTATAATAAATTTTTTTACCAAGTCGTCTAAAAGCACGAATTTTTTGCAAATATTTTCTCCGCCATCACTAATTCGTCTCTCTCGATCAACAAACTTTTCCGATTTCTCTTCACATACCGAAAGTCCATTTCATGTAAAGTTGTTTGTAATACTCTCATGGATATTTTATTATATATATTTTATTTTATTTATATATATTTTATTTAAAGTATCATCTGCGTCTGCATTAACTTCTCGTTGAATAGTCTTTAACGTGGGCAGTTCGTTCCTAAAATAAAATTCATGAACTTTTCTTCGGATTATACTTTTCGTAGTATCGTCCAATATAATTTTTGCACGTCCTTTATGGATTGGTTTTTGGATAGGTTTGTTACCTTGAATTATTCGGAAAACCGTACGAGCCGATACTTTCGTTAAATCTCCAGACAATGCCGCGACGTCCTCTATAAGCATATCTGGATATCTTCTACGCAATCCCTCATAAACCGATTTTATCATTTGCTTTTCTCTCACAGACAACCACCTTTTTTTATTTTGTTTATTAACAGATGTACTGCACGTTGGTTTTGGTGCCATGATGTTACCCTACGGTACGCTCATGAAATACTACCACCCACCTGATTTTAATGGTTATTTGTGGGTGAGTTTTCACAATGTTGCCGTATTGCATTAAGGATATTACTTTCGAAAAGAAATAACGGTGTCCGTCTGCCTCTCTATTGGCATTCAGGGTATACCTCAATGGCACGGATAAACTGCAAGCGGTACTAAATAATAAATTTCGCAACAAGGCACCTTCTCTAGTTCGGACTTCCAACAGATGTAACCGTCAAAAATGATAATTGAGAAGTGGATTTGTGTGCTAATAAAGAAATAAATATATAATATATAGCCGCTTACCACCGAGTGTTAACGAACTACAAAATGTCTGCCCTGACAATCCTATTGAATTTATAGTATACAGTGATTATTTTTAAACCATTACTTTTTATAAAAGTAAAGTAATTCTTTATGTTTTAGAAATTTGTCCAAAAATGCCACATTATAAGCTTACCTACTTTAACGTTACCGGAAGAGTAGAGCCTGCGAGAGTTATGTTCCATTATGGTGAAATTCCTTTTGAAGACGTTCGAATCGAGCACGCCGATTGGCCAAGTCTAAAACCAAGTAAGATAATCTGTAACAATAATAAAGCATTTATGTTTATTATTTTTTTTAAATATACTTAATGTATTTAGTAAAATGATTTGATTTTCATTATCCTTATCATCAGTGGTGCTACAGCTCTAGTTGAGCCTCGACCTTCCCCAGTCCATCTCGCCAGTTTACTGGCATTCCTCCATCTCAGTCTTGGTCTACCTCTACTCCTATTTGCTACTGGTGCCGCTAATAGGTTTCGTCTGGGTGGGAAATTTTTATTTGATCTTGACAGATGGACAGCCTATCTAAGCATAGCTATTTGTATGAAAGATATTACATATCTATCATTAACTATTTCTTTATATTTCTCGTACAATTCGAAATTATATCGCCTTCTCTAAATACCATTATCACAGTAGTATTTCCTTTCGATGACCAGCAGACGATTTGCGTCTGTTTTGGTTATGCTCCATGTTTTTGACCCATATGTAAGCACTGGTAGGATGAGTGTTCTATATATTGTTAATTTAGTTTTTTGGCTTAAATTTCTGTTTTTTATCTGCTTATGTAGTCCAGAATAACATTTGTTTGCTATTAGTACACTTCGATTTACTTCTTCAGATGTGTCATTATCGTTTGTTATGAGAGAAAAAAGATTATTTACTATCTCAAAATTATAGTGATCTATGCTAAAGTTCGGCGTTTCTAGCTCTATCTCTATTATTTGGCATCGACGCCAAAATTTTGGTTTTTTTCTTGTTTCTTTTAAGGCCCATATTTTGTGCGGTCGTCAAGTAGTTGGAGACCATATCTTTAAGTCCTCATGTGTTCGTCGTCCTCGCCCTTAACCTGTTATAACTGTTCACAAGAACAAAAAGTGGGTCCACTGTCTAAGTGGACGTGGATTATTTTTTGGCCCATTACGTCACAGATAGTGTAATATTCAAGTTTGATATTTCATTTTTCAATACCTTGCTATTTGTCGTGTTGATGATTGCTATCTTTCCTTATATTTTTCTCTTTTTACGTCAGACGAGACAATACGTATCTCTGAAACTTGTTCAAAAGACCTTTGTAGGAAACCCCGTTCTTTCATTAAACTCCAGCTAAATCTTTGATAGGAGAGACCGGAGAATTCCTGCGCACCTAAGGACAAATACTTACAAAAAGTTTTATATGTGCACACAAATTTCCTTAATTTAAATACTGAAATTTGTATTTATCGGGAACATTATTCCCATAAAAAAGGGTTTAAAGTTTTACAGATTTCGAAAAAAAAAATTACTTAAAAAACACCTCAGATCAAACACTACTCATTTTCTAATGTTCAATCTACATCCTCTAGTTCATCGTCATTACAAAGCTTACTCTCATCATGACTTTCAGACTCAGAATCATCATTCATACAAAATGTAAGTTTTTCACTCCAGCTTTCTTGCTTACAGGTCGTTTTTTGGTCTAGTAGTCCGTGTTCCTATGGTTCATGTTGTTCTTTTCCTGGTTTCATTTTTTTTTATCTCTATAGTTTTTTTCTTTTCTTGTTTTATTTTTAATTGAGTTTTTAGTGGCGTGTAAGTAAAAATTTCAAAAGTAAAAACGTGCAAAAGTTTTGTTTTGCACGTAATTTAATTTCTTTACAATTTTAACAGGAAGAGGCGCTAGCTTTTCAATAGATACACTAGACTGAGTTTTAACATTTTCTGACTTTCCAGGATGGATTTTATCTCGCTGGTTTGATTTTAATTTGACATTATAATGTGGAGTCTTGTGCATAGTTTCTTGAAGGTCCCGGTTGGAGTTTGGTATTTGTAGGTGGAGTTCTCTGGATAGTTTTATCAAATCTTGATGGTCCCGGTTGGGGTTTGGTATTTCTTGTTGAAGTTCTCTGCAGAGTTTCGTCATATCTCGACTTAGTTGTTTGTGGTGTCGTTCTGTGCTCAACTTCCAAATTTAGAGAAAAGAAGATAATCTGGAGATAGAATCTTCACACTCGGATAATGAAGCTGTCGAAAATTTGATTGTATCTCCTTGTTCTAATGAACCGACAGGGCAAGATGCCATTTCGGATATTGAAAAAGTTTCTACGTCTATATCTGGAAAATTAAAGTATGTAGTGGTCGCAACAAAAAAAAGTTTTAAGGGCAAGAATGGTCATAGGTAGTCGACCAAAGTTCGCCATAAATCAAGAACGACAGCTGCAAGGAATCTTATTCACTTCGTATCAGGTCCCAGAGGTACTGCTAAAAACTGTAATACTTTTATTGAACACTTCTTACATTTCTTTCCAAACACGCTACTTGAAATTATTTTGCAACATATAAATGCAGAAATTGTAAGACAAGCTGAGAAACATAATAATCATGAAAATGTATCTCAAATATCAATTGAAGAATTACGAGCCTTACTTGCAATTCTTGTCCTTTCTGTCGCAAAAAAGATAACCATTTATCTGCAAAATATATGTTTAACACTTCCATTTCAGAAATGTTTTACAGAGCGTGTATGAGTTGTAATCGCTTTAAATTTCTACTAAATTGTATAGGATTTGACGAAGAGCAAACAAGGAAAGAGAGACAAGTAAATGATCCTTTCACTCATATCCGTGAAATATGGGATATTTTCATTGAAATATGCCGCATTTGATATACTTCATCATCATATCTTACAATTGATGAGTAGCTGCTAGGATTCCGGAGAAGATGCCCTTTCAGGATGTACATCCCCAATAAACCTTCAAAGTACGGGATTAAGATTGTTATGTTATGTGATTCCTCCAGTAACAATATGTTGGATGCAAGTCCCTATTTTGGAAAGAAAACTAATACCAATGGTTTGCCACTAGCAGAGCATTATATCAAAGAACTAACAAAATATGTCCATGGATCAAATCGAAACATAACCATGGACAACTGGTTTACGTCAAAATTCACAAGGAAACTAAGTTCCTGTAGCTGGCTGTATACCATGTATCACAAAAAATTGTATTTCAAATTTTTATAAAAGGTATAAATAAAACACCCAAACGGGCTAAATCACAAATACAGAACGTTTTCGGAATGTAAATTCCATCATCAGTGTAACAAAGTGCATATGATATGAGCCACTATCCAAAGCCACTGTCTCAGGACCAATTAACCAATGTAGAGCCATACGTTGCCATGTTACCAATTCCAACGGTAACTAAAACATCTTAATTTTAAATAACATATAATGTAACATATTTGTAAATTTATAACATTTAAAGGGTTTTCACCCATATATTTTAGTGGCTCATAGCATGTGCACTTTGTTACACTGATGATGGAATTAACATTCCGAAAACGTTCTGTATTTGTGATTTAGCCCGTTTGGGTGTTTTATTTATACCTTTTATAAAAATTTGAAATACAATTTTTTGGTTTACGTCAGTGAAACTAGTCGATGAACTGTTACAAGAGCCATATAAATTAAAAGCATTAGGTACTCTTCGCAAAAACAAAAAAGAAATTCCCACAGAGATCTTGGCACTAAAAGATCGAAATGCAAATTCTTCGATGTTCTGTTTTGACCAGAAAAAAACTATGTTATATTACGTCCCTAAAAAACAGAAATTAGTTTTACTGCTTTCAACGTTGCACGAAACGGCAGAAGTCTCAGAAGAAACAGGCAAGCCTGTAATTATAAAAAATTACATAACACAAAATCAAAGCGTAGATACTTTTAACCAAATGTGTTCCAACATGTGTTGTAACAGGAAAACCCAAAGATAGCCGTTGTGTGTATTTTATGATATGGTTAATATAGCCAGTATTAATTCCTATGTCATTTACGCATACAACACATCAAAACGAGGTAAAAAGGCCGTCTCTTGGTACCCGTATATGGTTGATTTGAGCCAGTCTCTTGCCGAACCATGGACGAGACAAAGATTCGCAACCGCTACTTTACATCGAAATATTCATCACGATATAGCTCACATTTTAAAGATACCTGCTGCAGAAGAAGTTCCCACATATCAAGAAAGAAAAAGAAAAATTTGTTTTTATTGTACAAGCCAAAAACGGCGAATGACAACTATGTACATATTGCCAAGTATGAAAGCATGCGATATGCGGTAGGCATCGTGGAAAAATTTGCACCGAGTGTTTAAAACATTAACCAATTCTATTTTTTATTCGTTTAAGATATGTTATTATAGTGATAAAAACTCTCCTGTTCAGATTTTAAATATACGTTTTGTAATTACAAGGCATTTTTTATATGTAGTAAAATTTACAATAGTCCTGTAATCACGTGCGGCTAAACAAGTCTGGTAATCTAGGATTAAGTTCATTATTATATGTATATCTGAAACTTCAGTGTGGTTTACTAAGCAGAAATCATCTTTAGAGAATTTTTTAGGATCAGGATCTATGGGCAATATTCCAACAGCACGGAACCCGGATATTCCTTTGTCCATCGTGAAAACTCTCAAATTATGCTCTGCGGCTCTGTTAAAAATGGAAGCAAGTTTAAAATGTGTGATATTTTCATGAGCATAAGTTTTCAAATACAAGTCGCACTCACGGCTTAAAGCATTCTTAAGGGGTTCAAAAAAAGTTGGGTGAAGAGTTTGAAACTCACCCCATATCACTAAGTATTCTAAAATTTGCAGTGCTCGATCATGCATATTAGCACTCGTTCTTTTTTCATTTCAGGCTATTAAGGGTATCCTTAAGGATTTTAATCAGTTTTCAATTGATCAGTGGATACTGTTTATATCGTCGCTTGAGTTTTTATATAAATATTCATTTTTTCTTTCTGCAGCCCTAATGATTTTATCAATGCATGCTATCACTGCAAATATTTCCGTCTGGAACGATATAGAATATTAAAATCCACAAGGAATCTACGTTCCTGTAGTTGGCTGTATACCATATATTAAAAAATTAATTAAAATCCTTTGTAAAAGGTAAATATTTAAATATATACCTTTTACAAAGGATTTTAATTAATTTTTTATTATAGAATATTGTTAAATAATGTTACACCAGGTAACTAACGATTTTCCCATGACACTCGTTGATACAGGTATCTAACAATTGCTTTTTGATAGACTTGGTAATAACAATATATAATAAACAAAATACGCAAAAGATTGAGCGTCATTTTCTATTGATAAACAATATATAAACAATGTAAGATCGCTATTTGATTTTAAATTCTTAAGCCGAAGACCGGTAAATTATAAGAAAAAATAACACAATTTTACTAAAAAAGAATAGAAAATCCTTTAAAATGTTCTAAAGTTATTTTTACTAATTTGTTGGGTAAGTATTGCAAAAATAGCTTAAAAAAAATTCAAGAATATATTTTACACAAATTAATTGTTATAAACTTTGCATAATTCTAACTAAATAAAAATTATGTAGGTAATTAATTAGGTAATTAATTATGGTATACATAAACATATTTCAATTATTTACGTACTTAATTTTACTATTTTTATTTATAATTATACAAAGTTTATAACAATAAATTTGTTTAAAATATATTTGTAATGTTTTTCAGACAAGAAAATAATAAAATAATAAGTCAAGATAAATTAACACTTATAGATTTAATGTTCAAATAAAAAATTAATTTTTTTGTAAAATTCATTTTTAAACTATAACCAGAATACATAAATATTTAAATTACCTATCATTTCATAAACTTTTTTACTAATAATAATAAGAGAAAAGCAAAATTTTCACAGGTTAAATAAATAATTCACAAATTAACTAATTTAATTTTTATAACCTATGCAACGTCATATCCCAAATTAAAAAAAAACATTAATTTTCTTTGATTAGAACCGGAGATATTGCGACTTTTGTAAATTTGAATTTATGAGTTTGGTTTTTAAAATGATAAAAAGGAGAAATAAAAAACAGAGCTCTAGCTCGGGTTCTAATACTCGTAGGATATTTTACTTTTTTTTTAATTCGTGCAAAAATGCCAACATTTCGAATAAAAAAAATTAATTTTCTATATGTTGATGCATCTTAGTTATTTTACTATGAAATATATGGATTGTATATACATACATAATCCATACCCAATCTAGTATACATATTCTGTGGATTATATACATAATCCACAAGGAAACTAAATTCCTGTAGCTGGCAGTACACCATGTACCACAAAAAGTTTATTTAAAATTTCCTTTATAAAAGGTATATTACTAAAAACTCTATCAGGCTACATCACAGAACGTTTTCGGAATTAAGTGCTAACTAGATGTACATGTTAGAAGCCACTAAATACATGGTAAAAAACCTTTAAATGTTGTTGAATTTACTTTGAATTACATTATTTAAATTTATAATTTATGATGTTTAAGTTACAATAGGAATGGATAACATGGTAACGTAAGACTCCACTCTAGGTTGCTAGTCCTGAGACGAAACGTCTACGAGGACTTGTTGCTAAAAAGTTGACTCGGACTCAGTTGCCGTTAACAAGTCCTCGTAGACACTTCGTCTCAGTACTAGTAACCTCCAGTAAAGTCTTACGTTGTCATGCTATCCATTCCTGTTGTAACTTAAACATCATAGTTTATAAAGTTAAATAATGTAATTCAAAGTTAATATATCAACATTTAAAGGGTATTTACTCATTTATTTAGTAGCTTTTAACATGTACATCTAGTTGATGATGGAATATTAATTCCGAAAACTTTCTGTGATGTAGCCCGATAGGGTTTTTAATATTATAACATTAGGTTTCAAGAGCTCCTTTATAAAATTGAAGCAGTTATATTGCCTACCACATAGGGTATTATTTATAGGGGGTTGAAAACTGGGGACAAAAATTGCTGGGCTGGGGATAGGGTGAGCAAAACAAACCGGAACGTTTGCGAATGGCTACTCCTGGTTTGATTGGAGAGCTGGGTCGTGTGTAAGTGAATAAAACAGAGGGACTGGATTGGGGTAACTACAAAAAGTGAATCAAAAAGGTACTCACGTGGATTTCCTGGACAACACTACACAAGGAAGTTCCTAAGCTGTTTAAAATGGACGCCGCTTACAAGAATCTCCCTGCTGGAAGGAAAGATAGGCTTTTCTTTCCTAAAAAATACATGAGAAGGGTTAGAATCTTTTTAAAGGAAATAATACTACTATTGGTTTAGGGAGAAACATTACATATTTCTTATTATTTCACCATAAACAGTTACAAATACAAATAATAATAAAATACAAAAAACAACTTACAATGATGTTATCTGTTTACAACTCTAGACTTTGGGGACACTATAAGAACTTTAATTAATAATAAATTGAAATCATCTAGATCTTTCAATGGAGCTTACATTAAGGTCAACCTTTTTAAAAACAAAACAAAACAAATTCAAAATGTATGGTTAGGTATGTACCAAATGACAGTTAGCAAATCCCTAATATTTATAATTTTATTTATTACAATTTTTTAACTTGTCATGAAAGCAATTATTGATGAAAAATGTCTATTTTTACTTTAAAAATTTTTAACAAAAAAAGAGTATCTGATTTCACTGACTATTGTCAATATTAAATGTTTTGCGGTTGGAACTGGACTCAAAAACACTACAAAACAAAGAAATGCGTCTCACAAGCTGCAAAATGATCTGAAATGACCAGGGAAAACAAATAGACGATGGAAGCTGGGCACTGGATCATCGAGCTTCAGGTTAATTTTCCCGTCAAGATCTTAAACCAACCTCACTTAAATTCCACATTTAACTGCCACCACACTACACATTTTCCCATGACAAAAGATGAACAACGAAAAAACATTACGAATTCGGCTTCACTGAGAGTTATCTCATAATCTTTGAAAATCGTTCACCCAACTCGGTATACACCATCGAGTTAGAATATATGGAGAAGCTATGAGCATATTAACGTGTGTATTAAAAACGGCGTCACTAGGTGTGGCTAACGATCATATCAATATGGCGGTGGGATCAGAGCATGACTCGATTATATTAAAACCACTATACAAATATGACTAGTTATTCAGAAGATTTAATTATAATCTAAAAAAGTGCAATACATTTTTAATAAACTATGATTTATTTATCCCGCGGTAAACACTAAAAACACGACTTATTATACATAAAGATAAATTAATACAGTCAAGTAACAAGTTGCATCTAAAAGAGATAATAATATAAATAGTATTGTAAAGGGTAAAATGAATATACGATATGAAATAAAAGAAATACGTTCGTTTTACAACTTATATATTTGATAACTACAAATTAACTGACACTTAAAAATTTAGTTCAAATAACAAAGTTAGAAAAGTTATATTAAAAAAACAAAATTGAATATCAACATTTTTATTTCTACTATGTAGAAATAAAAATAATTATGTTGCAGTAGTTAATAAGAAATTTTAAGATATTTAGGATATAGATATTTGAGTATTCTCAAGAATAACACGATCTATCTCGATGAATACTATTAGTTTATTTTCTGAAGTACGGGCCATTACTTTGTTTACATACTTGTATATTAACCTGTGAAACGTTATTCCTGAAGATTTTTTATTAACATTGTTTCTGCTACTGGAACTACGTTGAGAACAAGAAACCATTATTATGCACTATCACAATAATATAATATTACAGTTTTTATAAAAGTATTATAAAACTAAAAATATTCGAGAAACAACAAATGTAAACAATCATACACGATCTGTCTAAACGATCATAGCAATATGGCCGAAGTGAGGTCGTTTTTAGTCACTTGATGCCCTCTCCATAGATTCTAACTCGATGGAATAAACTATAAACCAAACGTAAACGGAAATATTCTTGTTTATTTTACGCTGAAAATATCCTAAAGCGGCATCTCGATCAAAGAAATACCATCTGTCTTAAATAAACAATTTTTAAAATGTATTTATTATCAACTCCAGCGATACAAAAGGATTAAAAATACTTTTTCGGTGTTTTAACACATACAAGGTGATTTTTAATACATACGAAAGAAAATACAAGTGCTACAATATCTAACATAATTTTTTTTAATCGTTTAATGATTTAATTTGAAAAAATAACCCCTTCCCTTCAATTTGGTGCTTTCAGAGATTATGTAGACTTAATAGTTTACGCATAATAACGTTATACATAAAAGCTTTTTGGGATTAACAATTTGACTTTTGCAATAACTGTTAAGTACAACTTCTTGCAATTTTTACAGTTTAAATTAAAGTTTTTTGTGCATTTTTAGAAAAGTTAGTAACAATTTTCGAAAAAATCGACTTTTTAAGATATTTTTGCAATAATTAATCAAAAAACTAATAAAAATAACTATTCAAACTCTCATTACATTTTCTATGCTTTTCTCTGACTTTTCAATAAAATTGTGTTAAGTTTCCATACAATTGACCGGTCTTCACCTTTAGTATTTAAAATGAAATAGCGATATTATATTGTTTATAAGTACAAAATGACGTTTAATCTTTTCCATATTTTGTTTATTACATATTTCTATCATTAAATTTATCAAAGCAGTTGTTACATACCTGTATCAAAGATAGATTCTTCAAATATGGTGTCAGTGAGCTTTGACTGACTTTTTAACACAGCATTGTGTTTCCATGATGTTAGCTTTTAGTCTCACGATGATCAGTCAGGATATTGCTATAATATGTAAGTCCATAGTGACTATTTCAAATAAACCATTTAGCTGCCGCTTATTTGTGCAGGCAACTAGAAGGATTCACAGAAAAGTTTTTTTAAAACACAATTTCTCAATATAGTTTAGTTCAATACATGTCTAAGTCATTGTCCGAAAATTTACCCTTGATTACTATTGACGGTCTTGTCTATCTGTATTGCCTTTTGTTCATATTCCTGGGCTGGTAAACGCGTAGATCAAATCATGTACACCTTTATATCATAGAGATGATGATAGTACCCCGCCCTAAGGGCATTCATTCGTTGTTCTTTCATGCGTTTCCGCGATTATAACTTTGCAGTAAAACATTTGACGTATTCTACTGAATGCTATTCCATTGGTTTTCTTCCTCATTAATGAACTGTGTATATGCTAAATTGTTTTTATATGTAAGTCCATTTTCTAAATAGGTATTAAAAGGAAAAATACTTACAATTGGTTTAATTGTATCTTGGACAACCGGTTTCAAGGTCTACAATTTTCAGCTCGTCATCAGGTTTCCGATAACGTTACTCGACCATTCAAGAAGATATGTTCAGTTGTAATGATGGAGCAATAAATATATAGATTTAAAATAAATTAAAATAATCTTTTTTAGAAACTCCATTTGGAGAATTACCAGTTTTGGAAATTGATGGTAAGAAGTATACACAAGGAGTATCGTTGGCTAGATATGTAGCCAATATTGTTGGTTTGGTAGGAAAAACTAATGAAGAAAATTTGGAAATCGAAATTGCAGTTAATATTGTGTCCGAGCTCTTAATAAGTATGTATTTTATTAACTATTAATCAAGGTTCTGAGGCGCTAACAAGTCATATACGGAGTTTAATAAAAACAATTATACCGTCTATAAAGACAGAAAGAAGGTCATATAGTCACATTATTTATTAATTGGTTATTTATAAAGGTAAAATTAGCAGTCCTTCGCTGTATACCATAACTTAAAACTTAAAAAGCAAGTATAAAAACTTCTTTTTTTTGTAATAATTATAAAAAGAACTAGTCAACATCAAAACGTTTTTTGTCTTATCAAACTCTCATAAGTGATACTTGTACACTGTAAAAAGCCACTTTTAACTGTGTATAAAAACCTTTGGTCTGTCTTTGAACCGAGATTAGTAATGTTCTCAGTTTTTTCTATTTCAGTACCATATCGATGGCTTGGTTCCAAATGTGGCTAACTACAATTTTTCCATTTTTGGGCTATTTACACAGTACACCGCATAATTACTTTAAGTTTTGTTCCAAATGTGGCGAATTGCATTAATTTTAAAATTGGCGCCAGAATTAATAAAACCATTAGTATCTATGTACACAATGAACGTAGTTCGCAATTCCATAAGTAGCTAATAACACATAGCCACCTTTGGAAGGGACATCTTTCGATGTATGTGAAGTTAGCGCCATTTGTTTTATTATAACCTATAATTAAATTTAATTATTATTATCAGTGTTTGTTGTAATTACAAGCATACCGAGTTTATAGAGTATCTACTTATTTCAGGTATATTTTAGTGTTTGTTAGTGTTGTTGTAAAATGAGTTCCAGAGCGGAAAAAATATTAAATTTAGGACTAAAAGCGGATTTAAGTAATAATGAAACATCTGTTCCGAATCGGTCAATTTACGTCGATGCAATTGTCCATCATGCTGAAGGTAAATTGATATTAAGAATACTATCCTTTAACATTTTTATGAGTAATAGCACACGTATTTAGACTGAATAATTTTTCAAAATAAGTTGAAACCCTTTTATTTTTACGATAAATTTCTACACCGACGTACCTTTTATGGTTCCTATTTTTATGTTGCTTTACCCAATTTAATTAAAGAAACGCATAAGGGAAATATAGAGAACAATGAACTGAATATGAACACCCAAATAATTTAAAATAATTTACCATGCTACAAATAAAAAATTCTAATTCAAAGAAAATAAAAAGTGTCGTAAATGGTTTTCAAATTATTTTGAATAATTTTTTGATTGTCTATGGTGAAAATGGGGATTCAGCATTAACTGTTAATACTTTTGTTGTTCTAGACCAACGTAAAGAACAACCTAGGAAGGAGGTAATTGATTCTGACTCTGACTACTCTGATCGTGATATGGATTATATACCTAACAATGAGGATACGCAGAACTCATTTTCGGGTAGGTAATATTGTTCAGTTAAAAAATAAAACTAAAATACCTGTCGATATTTTAGGAAGTGACGACATCCTGAATAATGAAAATAGTAGTATTGAGAATATTAACGAAATTATTTCTAATTCCCAAGCGATTAAGACCAATATTGACAGAGAACGAAAAAACCCGAAACGAAGACAACCAAAACTTTGGAAAAAAAACATTCGCAAAATGGAAAAAAACTGTGGAAACCCGTATATTAGTAGCAAGGGTAACTACGTACCAGGAAAATCAATGGGTAAACCTTGCAATGACAGTTGTAGGTAATGTATATATTACTCTTTTTACAAATTTAATCTTCATATTTTACAATTTTAGGCTCAAATGCAATGCAAAAATAGACAAGGAACAGCGACTTCTTATTTTTACATCTTACTGGAAACTTGGAAGCATTGATAGACAACGTGATTTTATAAATAGTTTAGTAGAAGTTGGAGATTGCAAAAGAAGGATCGTAACAGAGGAAAATTCAAGACGATCAAGAACTTTAAACTTTCATTTTATGATTGAAAATATTCGTCAAAGAGTATGTAAGACAATGTTTTTACAAACTCTAGGCATAAAAAAAGGAGTACTAAATTTTGCAATTAAAAAACGTTTCCCCAATAGTACTACTACTGAACATGATAGAAGGGGCGGCCATGGAACATCAAAAATATCCGATGAATCACTAACATTTTTGAAAGAACATATCAAAAAGTTTCCCACCATGGCATCTCATTATTGCCGCAAAGACTCAAAAAGATTTTACTTAGATCCAAAATTGAATATTTCTACCATGTTTAAACTTTATCAATCAGAGTGCATAGAAAACAATAAAACTTGTCTCAAAGAATCATACTACCGACAAGTATTTAATAATCATTTTAATTTATCTTTTCACACACCAAAGAAAGACCAGTATGTGACATGTACTACTTATGAAAAAGCAAATCCTACAGACAAGACCACGCTACAGCAGAATTACGATTGCCACATACAATTAAAGAACAGAGCAAGAGATGAAAAAAATTCTGATAAAATCGCCGCTGCGTTAAATGATTCAACCATACACTCCTGTAATTTTGACCTGCAACAGATCCTGTATGTTCCAACAGATCCGACAAATCCGGTTCTATTTTATAAAACCAAACTTGCTACTTATAATTTTACGATTTTCAATACTGGAAATAATACTGGTAAGTGTTTCATGTGGACTGAGGTTCAGGGTGGACGTGGGCCCTCAGAAGTAGCGTCTTGCTTGTTCCACCATATTAGGAGCCTCTCCCAAATAATTAAAAGTGTTAGACTATTCAGTGACACTTGCGGTGGTCAGAACAAAAATCAGTTTGTTGCTACCATGTTTCTGTATGCTGTTCAGGCTTTACCTATTGAAGTAATCGATCAAAAATTTCTTGTCTCTGGTCACAGTCAAATGGAATGCGACTCAATGCATGCTAGAATAGAAACCGCGGCCAAAAATATCCCCGTATACTTGCCGCATGAATGGGTAACTATTGCAAAGAACGCAAAACGAAATGCTCCAAAATATGAAGTTTATACAACACCTGAACTTACCTTTATTGATTGGAAACCCCTTGCAAAACTTATAATGGTTAATCGAAACAAAGCTGAAGATGGAACTGTGATTAATTGGCGTGACATTAAGTGGATTCGTTATGAAAAAGCTAATCCTTTTGTAATGCAGGTTAAAACCCATTTAGATGAAGAAATATTTCACAAAATATTGATTGTTCCCCGTAAAGGTCGAAGAGTTACAATGTCCACCATGGAAAAATGTTTAAAACCTTTGTATCAAGAAAAAAGAAAAATATCGGCTGCAAAACTAAAAAACTTAAAAGAAATTAGTAGTGCCGCAAATTTTCCCGACGATTGCAGAGCCTTTTATAGACAGCTAATTGGAGATCCGAATATTGAGGAAGAGACGGTATTACCCGATATAAATGACCAGGAAGAAGAAGATTTTTTTTGAAATATTTATTTTACAAGAAGTTTACGCCGTTGTTTATTTATTAGATATTTCTATAAAGTTTATAGTAGTTTCAATATTGTAGAAAACCAGTATTCATTTTTCAATTTAAAATAAAGTTAAGTTCCAAATGTAGCTACGTGCATTTTATTTCGCAAAACCCTCCCCAGACGAATAATTTAAAGAACTACTTATTATTGTTGTATCTAAAGTGTTTGTCAGTATGATAACCTAATATTTTATAAGGAAACAATAATTCTATTTGAAAGACCTGATTTGATCAACAGGGTTAAACTTAAAATTTCGTTTAACCGAAAACGACGATTTTGTAGTTAGCCACTGTTGGAATCAAGCCATCGATATGCTGTAGCAGTAATTATGTAGCTACCTACCGGTGTTTTTCTGACTACCATAATTATATTTATTTTTTTTTTTTTAAATTAAGTTTTAAGCCATATTCTTCGCATTCTCCGATAACACTATCAATAACTGTAGTTCTTAATAATAAGTAGATCAGGAACATTTAAAGCGCAGTTCGTGTAACATTAAAATTGTTTTATTTCAAATCCTCCTATCAACAGGTCCTCGAAGACACTTTGTCTCAGGACCATGTAACCTATGTAGAGCCATACGTTGCCATGTTACCAATTCCAACGGTAACTTAAACATCCTAATTTATAATAATATATAATGTACCATTATCTATAAATTAATAACATTTAAAGGGTTTTAACCCATATATTTAAGTGGCTCATAGCATGTATACTTCGTTACACTGATGATGGAATTTACATTCCGAAAACGTTCTGTAATGTATTTGTAATATAGCCCTTTTGGGTATTTTATTATATACCTTTTATGAAGGATTTGAAATAAAAAAATTTGTGATACATGGTATACAGCCAGCTACAGGAACTTAGTTTCCAAGTGGATTAAAATTGTATAATATTATATTACAACCAACATTGTTATTATTTTTAGCTGCTTATGAATTCCATTATGAACCTAATGAAGAAAAGAAGAAGCAAAACTTAAAAAAACTGAATGAATTGATGGATAAATACTTACCAGTCCTTGATGAAGCTGCCAGAAAGAATGAAGGTCATCTTGTTACTAACAGGGTAATATTTTTTGTTAATATATTTAATGTTAAAAAAAATTCTATATGTACTAGCTGACCAGGTGAACTTTCATACCGCCTAGGAATTGAATAATTAAATAATGTCTCAAAGTTCACTAACTTAAAATTAACAAAAAAAAACAAAAAAAAATACTAAAGAACGTTATGGATGAAAAAGTTTTTAACAGAAAGAATAATTTAGTTCTTTCTGATAAACACGCAACTTCTAATTGTCCATGCGCGAAACATGAAATCTCCAAGTTGATTCCCAAAACTTCCAATGATTGGCTTTGCGATTTGTTTATCGTTATTGCAAAAACCAAAAGCACAGAAAATTTTAAAAGCTTAAAATCAAATTATAAGTTTGATGGAATCATCGGTATACCCAGGATCAAACTCTCCTTTTAGGCCAGGCTGTGGAAAAAAAAAGGGTGATTTTACACTGTAATCCAGGAATTTATGCAATGTGGCCTTGGTTATAAAGGGCAACCTCAGGAACAATCCCCCAGTTTATTCAACAAAAAATTTTTGATTATTGTTTATTTATGATCGTTTATAGGTGCAAAATACGTATTTATTAAGTTTTTTTGCCAAAAGTAAGTGTTGTTATTGGTAATTTCTGTATAGATTATGAAAGTTCTTTAAAAGACCTTCAATTTGACCCGTAAAGTAAGTGTTTTAATGGGCAATTTCTGTATAGATTATGAACGTACTTTAAAAGAACTTCAATTTGAGCCGGTATACGTTCAATTTAATTTATTTTCAAAATTAAAAAACGTAATATATATTGCAAAATTGCTATTTTTATTTCAAATATATTACATTCAAGCCATTAAAATTACGAATCGAATGAGCTATAGTAGGCCTAGATCGCTTAATTTGGTACTGAGATACGTTAATTAATTTATCCCACGACCTTCATCTTTGAATGCTCATAAGATTGCCAAAAAAAAAATGATAGAGGGCTAATTCTTATTTCATTCTCTTCCTAAAGCCGTAAATTTTCATATTCCACTAGAAAATAATAAAAAAAAATTTAACCTGTTAAAAATAATTATTTATGAAGTTATGAAATTATATTATGAAGAAGTAAAATTGCAGTTATAAACATTTAGAGATTTAGAGCTGCAGCACCGTCTATGTACCCTACAAATTTCTAATTTGCAGATTATTGTAGCTGGCTTCGAGACGAAGATTAAAAAAAAAGAGTTTTCTACGACCAATAGGAGCTAAGTTAGCATATTTTTTTTTAATCACAGAGGCTTTATTAATAACAATTAAGAAACGAATTCGCTCGGAAAAATTTGCAATATCTCGGTGAAAAATGAACCGCTTTCGATGATTTTTTTTAATCTGGGGTAGCTCGTTGAAATAATAACATCTGGAATACTTTCACCCTTAAGAAACCACCCCCAATCCCATAAAAATTTTTTTTATTCTTTTACTTTTACAATACTATTAAACGTAATCTACTACCAAATTATTATTGAGAACATCCCCATGAAACATCCCCATTTCTAAAAAAATTTAATATTCTAAAATATAGACTACTATTATTTCAGTATTTATCTTTTTTTTAATACTTACTCTGCCTCGCTGTGTAATCTTTTATCAGTGAAAAATTATCTTAAAGTAAAGTTCAAATGATTCAAATTTCTATTTAAAAACAATCTATTTTCCAAAACAAACTCAAAATAATTGATTTTAAAAATTTTTGGTCAAACTAGATTTTTAGTACAATTTCATGGGAAATTAAATAATTGGTTTAATAGATTAAAATAAACATTATATATACGTATATCTTAAATTGCAAATTACTTTGATAGAAGGAATAAATTAGTAAAACAAAGATATAAACAGTAAAATAATTGTAATTTATTTATATGGTTTTAAAATTAGATTCAATATTTATAAAATCAGAAATATGCTAAGTTTTTATTTATTTTTCTTTTTTTAGTAGGTTGTACAATTTCCTGAGAATCATATAACAATTCATCCAAAACATCCATCTCACTCTCATATTCTTTTTCTGCGTCATCTAGTTCATATTCAGTAGTATGACAATTTTCGCAACTCTCCCCATTACAATTTTCGCACATTCTCGTACATTTTAGGCCGTGCTTACGGCATCCGCAATGTTTGCCACATGCGGTTTCGGTGCTACATTGAAAAAAGATAAACTTTATTCGTCATTTTTAACAATAAATAATGATTTTAATTTAAGGAGAATACAAATGTAGTAAATGATGCCAGATTCGTTTCTTAATTGTTATTAATAAAGCCTCTTTGATTAAAAAAAAAATGTTAACTCGGCTCCTATTGGTCGTAGAAAACTCTTTTTTTAAATCTTCGTTTCGAAGCCGGCTACAATAATCTGCAAATTAGAAATTTGTAGGATACATAGGGGGCGCTGCAGCTCTAAATGTTTATAACTGCAATTTTACAACTTCACAAATAATTGTTTTTAACGGGATAAAATTTTTTTTTAATATTTTCCAGTGGATTATGAAAATTTACGGCTTTAGGAAGAGAATGAAACAAGAATTAGCCTTCTACCATTTTGTTGGCAATCTTATAAGCATTCAAAGTTGAAGGTCGTGGGATAAACTAATTAACGTATCTCAGCAACAAATTAAGTGATCTAGGTCTACTATGGCTCATTTGATTCGTAATTTTATAGGCTTGAATGTCATACATTTGAAATAAATAAAAAAGCAATTTTGCAATAAATATTACGCTTTTTAATTTTGACCTTCATTCGTCATTTTTGCAATAACAAATAAATTAAATTGAACGTATACCGCCTTAAATTGAAGGTCTTTTAGAGTACTTTCATAATCTATACAGAAATGACCCATTACAACACTTACTTTTGGCAAAAAACTCAAAAAATACGTATTTTGCACCTATAAACGATTATAAATAAACAATAACCAAAAATTTTTTGTTGAATGAACTGGGGGATTGCTCCTGAGGTTGCTTTTTATAACCTAGGCCACATTACATAAATTCCTGGATTAGAGAGTACTTTTTCCCCCACAGCCTGGGCTATTTGTATTTCTCTTTGATGCTCGTTACCTCAATGACATTATTCATTAACTTGGTCAAACTAAATCTTTTGTTCCTATGCATAGTCGAGGTTGATCCTGTGACTTATTGACAATATACCCTATTATTTTTTATGTATGACAATATAGCTTATTACACTCGCGTCATAAAATCCGGGTCACCTTGAAAATTTCAAGTTTCTTGAATATTTTTGCATCTGGTGCAGTAATAACCTTTTTTTAAGCTAATGTATTTTTTATTTGTCATCAATGTTTGTTTTGAAAGAAAAAAAACGGTTTTTTTATTGTTTTTATTGAAAAAGCAGAAAACAAATCAAATTGTTGAAACAGACATACGAAAGAAAAAATGAAAAATACAGAACGTGGTAAAACATCAGTGGAATTTTAATGACTAATATCGTGTATTGCCTCTCCTTGCTCTAATAACCTCTTGCAGACGACGGGGCATATTCTCAATTTTTCTCTGGATTACATGTTGAGGTATGTTATTCCACTCTCTCACTAACAGATCCTTAAGCTCCTGTGAATTGTTAGGAGGAGGTGTATGGGTTTGAATACGTTTTTTCAAATCGTCCCAGAGATGTTTGATGGGATTCAGGTCCGGAGACCTAGATGGCCAGGGTAACCTCGTAATTCTAACCTCGTCCAAGTATTGCATACTGATCCTGGCAACGTGCAGTCGCGCGTTGTCCTGCATAAAAACGGCGTCTTCTCCAACCACTGCCATGGTGGGCATAACATGTTCTTCCAGAATCTCCGTAATGTTTCTTCGGGCAGTTAAGGACCCATTTTCGATGAAGGGTAATTCTGTGCGGAAGTCGGAAGATACACCTTCCCAAGCCATGAACGAGCCTTTACCAAATGGCATTCTTGGAGCAATGCAAGCTTGTGAAAATCGTTCACCGGTTCTCCTCCAAACTCTTACACGTCCATTGGATCCAGTTAGACAGAAACGGGATTCATCTGAGAATAACACTTTGCTCTAATCATTAATTCCCCAATGCGCGTATTGTCGAGCAAATGCTAGTCGTGCAACTCGATGCGCCCGGTCAAGTGGCGGTCCTGTACCCATTACCCGAGAAGATAGTACAGGATAACGAAATCTTCTCCTGACTGTTGCAACGCTAACATTGCAATTTCGTACTTCCTGTAGCCAATTTCGATGCATAACCGCAGTTGAGGTCTGGTTTCGTAAAGCCTGAAAGACAAGAAAACGGTCATCTCGTGCCGTGTTCGTTCTTCTTCGTCCAGAGCCAGATCGTCTGGTTAGCAAATTCGTCTTCTGAAAGCGTTGAAGCACTCGTTGAACCGTAGAAAGGCTTACGCCAACAGTTCTTGCGACTTGTCGTTGAGTGTAACCGTCTTCCATAAGCGCAACAATGCGTGCCGTTTCAACAACAGTCAAGGCATTTTTGGCAAAAAATAAACAATAATAAACACTAGAAATGGCACTAATAAACACTAATGGCGGCAATAATAAACGTTTGTTTGTTGCATTTAAACAGAAAGTCGAAGCACAAATGAGACATTTAAAACAAGCGGCAGTTACAGGTACCGTTCATTTTGAGAAGTGTGCACTTTTCCGCGAAATCGGCACTATTGGTCTTCTTTGTTACAAAGGAAACCGCTAAGCTGACAACAATTCTCAGAAACATGCATTAGTTTGTATTTGTGTTATTATTATTTACGATAAAGCTCGTTAAAAATGAAATAACGGCGATTTTTAAGGTGACCCGGATTTTATGATTGCGAGTGTATCTTTTGTTTTCGTTATGTAGGAAATAGAGAAAAATAAAAACAAAAACTTTGTTAAAACTTATTGTGACCGACCTCGGATAAAGTAAAATAGCAGAAAAATAAAATCTAATAAGTAAAACAGTAAAAGAATATGACATAATACAATCATTTTGGAGATTTTACAACGAATATTACACAATGGCTGCATATTACGAATTTTAAATTTAGACCTACCGGGCAATTTTAAGATCAAACACCAATAAAACAACTAAAATAATATTTCTACCTCTTTTAAACAATAAAATAACATTTTTTCCCTCACTTAAACCATTTTTCTTTAATTTAAAACATTTTCTTGAAAAGAGGTCACATAAATTAACCTACCACCTCTCGGTTTGACTGTTTCGTCAGAAGTAACAATCTTATCACGTGTACGTCAAATCTCCCAAGCAGCGTCGACCCAAAGCCATATTCTGGACAGATAATAATTTTCAAATGTACATAGCTGTTCGGTAGGTAATATGAATTACCCAATTTCTAGTAATTATAGAATTGAGGGGCTCAGAGGAAAAGTGATACAAGTGACATTTAGATAGTTTTAGATAGTTTAAAAATGAGAGTTAAAGTGTAAGTAATGGCACAAAAAGACCAAACAACATTTTAAAATCTAATCAAGTTACTATTGTTATTAAGTTCTTAATGTTTTCAAGTGCAATTTTTACAATCATGTATTTTTCATTTTTTTTTTAAGTTTATTGAGAAAATGTACATGTACCATTTTAGTTGTTCAGAGTAAACATAGTAGAAGTAAATATTACTACCAGTAAATAAATAAATAATATCTTCTATAAAAGAAATACATGTAATTGTTTGAACATTTATTTAAGAAGCTACATTAGATACGAAAACAAAATTTATATTGCGTAAAAGTACATTAATAAAAAATGCATAAAAATAACAACGATATGATATTATATAAACTTGCAAGTAACTGAGTTTTGTCATTGTCGTCTAGCTCTATATCATCTTCATAGTTCTTCTCTTTCTTTTGAAGGAAGGAAAAATGAAGGAAGGTACCGTCTACAGGGATTGTAATGTCTAGTATAATGGCTAAAGCTCGGATTTAGACAATAAAGGAATATAACTTATTATTTATTGTACAAAGTGAATTAACGTAATATTAACTTAAGGCAGGTATATTTACACATCATAATCATAACATTAGTATAAATAAACTAGTAACTAAATAACTGTAAATTAATAATTAAACATTGTAACCACTTAAAATTTTATCATTAATAGAAACAACTAAATGTTTTTCAATATTTTCGGTCTTCAACTATGTCTCCGATCACTTAAAATTAATTTTTACATTGAAAACGAACGTTCGACATCGACAGATGTAATTGAAGCATATTTCAGAGCGGATAATAAATCTGGCATAATTTGAAATTCCTCGGAAAATGTCCCATTCAAAACTTTAGCAACATTAGATAAAAACGAAAAACCTTCATTCTTGTCGAAAACATATAAATTTATCTCTTGTTTTTCTAATAAGGTAATTGTGGTAACTATTAATTTATAATTGTCATTGATATAAGCGAGTTCCTGTTTCAATTTGGGATTTTTTAATATTTTTTTTCTGACATAACTAATTCTATTTCATTGCAGTGTTCAAAGTAAAAAAAACTGCTTCGAGCCAGGTTCCCCTCCTTGTAATTACTGGTTTAGGTGGCAAAGGGACACCGGGAAATCTTTCTTTATATATTTGCACCCTCAACGGAGCCTTTACAAAAACTTTTTTCACAAAATTAATAAAATTATTTACCAACGGAAACAGATTTCTTATTTCTTCAGCAATTCTATTTACCCCGTGGGCTACACAAGTGCAATGAATTAAATTAGGATAAAAAATCTTTAAATTAACAGCAGCTTTTAACATATATACCGCAGCATCTGAAAGCATTAAAACTATTTTATTCACTGGTATAGCGTTGGATAAAAAGAGGTTTGTTAAACTATCTTGTATAAATCGACTTATTGTTAAATTGTTTGTTTTTTCCAATTCTTTAACGGCAACTAAATAAGGTTTTCTCGCAAGGTTTTCGTTTAAAATTTGAATCATTAAATTAGCTATATACCTGCCGCATACATCTGTCGTTTCATCCACGATAATATACAAAAAATTGCCCTTTAACTCCCGCTTAATTTTTGAAATACATTCCACATAACATTTTTCCGCAGCATGTTTTCTCAATGTACTCTCGTCCGGTAAGGATTTATTAAGATATTTTTCGAAAAAGCATTTAAAACTAGGGTTATAAACTTTATATAGAGGAATGTTGGATGCAATCATCATCTGGCATAAATCAAATTTAAATGCGTCTTCCTCCTTTTTTTTGAACTGCTTGAACTATCGCGCAGATATATTTGGGATAACTTAGAGGAATTTAATTTTTCCAAATTACGTGTATGAAGTAGGGTTCCACAATGCTGGTCAATAAAGTACTTTTTTCTACTTGAAATCTGAGAATTTAAAAAAAAAATAATTAGAATTCTAAAACCGCTTTAGAATTTAGTTATGTTGGGGACGTGGGACGAGAAAAAAAGAGAAAAAATAAAACTTACCGATTTGCCGCATTACAAAATGGTCCATCTCCTAGAGAAAGTTCCGAATAAGGTACGATCCATAGCCTTAATTTAGATGTCATCTTTTCACACAAATGTCTAAAACGTTTTAAAACGTGTTCTTTGCTTCTCGGTATACGCAACAAAACTAAACTAGGATATAGCAATTTGTGACTAAACTCTGATACAGTAACCGACTGTACAACTGATAATAAACTAATAAATATTAGGGATTTCCAAATAGTTAACCCTCAAGTCTCGATCAGGTACATTTTCCTAGAAATCGATTGTATAAACAAACCATTGATATTTTATTATTGACCCAAAATTTTATTATACAATGGTTTAGTAATAGAATAATATCATGGGTAGTACCATGAAATTTTAAAAAAGGCACAAATAGGCGGAATTTACGAAAAAAGGCAAAAAGTGCAAAAAACAATTATAATAGGCAAAATAGGCAAAAAAGGCATTTTGCCTATAATCCGAGCTTTAATAATGGCTGATATATTTTGGAAACATATCAATATGTCGTTTACCTTATCAATTACATTCTGTGATAGTTTATTAGGACATGGAGCTCTTCCTCTTTTATCAACAGCTGTGATTCCAAAGTCAGATATTCCATTTAAAATTCTCCAATAACGTCCACTACTGGATATCCAAGGTTTTAAAGAAAAACATTTTGCAAACCCTCATATTTTTCAATTTGATAATAAGGCTCTTTCCTTTATTAGTAACAGCTTCTGTACGTCGTCGTTTGGGCAAAGTCATCTCTGTACAAGACGTAATGAATGCATTCTGCAGATTCCAATTTCCTAGACCCCAGAATTAGTTAAATATTTCATGTCTTTCTTCATCCGGGAATTTTTAACACTGAAATCTGCAAGTATTTATATAAATTTGCAAAATTGCTTTTACTAACTTGTTTTTATAACCTACGTATTCTTCACCTGCATTCCTTTTTCGTTTTCTTACTTGCCTTTTATCTAAATTGCTATATCTGAAACGTTTTTTGCCCTTTAATGACACGTTTAAATCGACATCTGCAATGTTTTTTAGATCATGATTACTATAGCTACTACCATCTTCTATTTGCCTATAGTTTTTGTCCCCTTCTGGATCGTCATATTTCGTTAACTGTCAGATTTAAAAAAAAAGACACATTTTAAGGTTATGCTATCAATTTCTTTCAACTACTACTTTTTTAAGATATAAATAAATAAAATAACACTATAAGATAACAATTGTAGACATATAAAATTACTATGTAGACTTACCTGGCATTATTTTAGGGCTATTGTACAAAGTGTATTAATATCTCTGCACACTTTCAAAACGTGGTTATCACAAACAACTACATAAGGTTTAGAACAAAACTGAGACATGTACATTTGCACTACTTACACAGAAGACTATTACCAGAAATTGGTGGGAGCTTTTACTTCTAGATTAATGTACTATCTAGATTAATTAATAATAGACTTAATACAGATAGATGTCCTTACTGGATTGTGTTTTGTACTTGTACCATTTTTATATTAGTAAATATCAACATCTTTTTAGTTACAAAATATCACGTGTCCCACTTTTCCTCTCAACCCCTCAATTGAGAGTACGGATTCTCATTTGATATTCTTATTGCAACAAACGATTTATTAATTTATTATTGTAGAGGAACATTTCACGTTACATGTTATTCTCACAATGAGCAGAGACAGGGTTTAGCCGTAGTGTATGTACTGTAATTGTATTGTTTCGGCAAAAAACCTTCCACCTTTCCTTTTATATTTGCAATCGACTAACAGTCCCTTAATCATTTTAAATATATAAATAAAATCCCTAGATGGGGTATTTTTCCAGAAGTCATTATTTCATGGAATGTGAGTTATGACAAATTGCAATTGAAGAATCTTATGATTTTGTATTAGCCGAGGAATTGTAGCAGAGCATCTAAATTTTAAAGTTGTGTTTGGTGCAACTCAATAATGTTATATGTACAAAAAAATTACTTACTATTTATTAAAATGTGTTAATTTTCAGCGTAAAAAATCGGCGTCGATGTGTCGTGATCATTTAAATAACTTGTTCAAAGAAATTTAATATTTTAAAGAGTTTTCTGTGCTTTTGAGGCAGTTAACAACAAGTGTATTTCTTTGAACTTAAAAACAGATGCTCATATGTGTAAGCCAGTTTGAAAGTGATAATTAAAGAGTATTTACTGTAACCTTTTAAGGTAAATAACAAATTAGAATATACGAGTATAATTAAATTAGATCATATTATTATGCACCACCTTTATGCATCCACCTTTAAACAAATTTTTCCTACTGCCCGAGTAATCGTACGTGGGGACTACCAGAATGCGATGTATACGTCGTGTATTTCACTTCCCACGCGAGTACAAAATGTGAGGATCAGTTATGCATAGTGTACATAATACATTTGGCGCGCTCACAAGTTAATGACAGTGAGGTTATTTATTGTTGTAAATAAACAAACATTCTTCTACCGATAAAAGGTATGTAGTATGTTAATTTGTTGATAAATAGACGTATTTATATATTACCGTATTGAGGCTTTATGATCTACGTAGATAACTAAGTGAATTTTAATGTTTTGATTGGTGGTTCCAATAGATGCCACTAGGCCGATCAATAAGTAATAGGTATGTTTTGTTACAAAATTCCAAAATGAGAAGACATCTTGGTTTGAGTAAAATAGCAAGTAATGACGCTTACGCTTTACTAACAGATATCCCATCGGACGGATCTGACGTATCCGATTTTGATGAGAACGAGGATGAAAATATCGACATGACTTTGAAGTTAGCTGTTTTAGTGAACAAAACGATATTTCAGACAATAAAGACGGTGCGCATGACAGTGATGGTGAAGAGGTATCAGTTGTTATCCTTGATGAGTTAAAAGGACCATCGACCCAAATAATATCCCTCAACTCCGTCCTTTTTTAGAAAACGTTGGACCAAATGTTCCTGATACTTTAGAGATTCCCCTTGATTTCTTCCTTCATTTGTTTAGTGAAAACCTGATGACTACACTTGTTTCGCAAACTAATTTATATGTAGTCCAAGAAAATAGCAAAAACAACACACCCACAACAGTTAAAGAAATAAAGTGTTTTTTGGGAATGAACCATTTGATGGGTGTGAAAAGTTACCCGGTTATAGAGATTTCTGGTCTGCAAATTTTATTATCAGGGATCAATGTATTTCTTCATGTAGATCGAGTGACAGATTTGGATGGTTGCTTACTAATCTTTACATAAATGACAATTTATTGCAAACTAAGAAAGGTAATGGCAATTATGATAAACTCTACAAAGTGCGGCTATTGCTAGAGAAACTTTCAACTACTTATAAAAGCTCATTTTATCCCAGCAGGCACCAATCAATAGACGAATCGATGATAAGGTTTAAGAGGCGAAGTAGTTTACACCAATAATATGCCGATGAAGCACATCAAAAGGTGATATAAGGTATGGGTACGTGCTGATCAGTCAGGATATGTTTTATAATTCCAAATATACACCGGAAAAGTAAAAGATGTAAGAGGGCAAAACCTCGGGGCAAGAGTAATAAATAATCAAGAGATTTAGTTGGAAAAAATTATAAAGTTTATTTCGATAATTATTTTAATTCTGTTGAATTACAACGCGACTTGATAAAAGACAAAATCTACGCATGTGGAACAACTCGAAAAGATAGAAAAGGTTTTCTAAATGAACTTAAAACAAATAAACAAATGAAAAGGAGTGAATGAGTGAAGACGGTGTGCTAGCTTTGGAATGCATGGATAAAAAACTCATTCATTTTCTAAGCAATTTTCACAAACCTGAAGAAAATGTCACTGTGAAGAAGAAAAAAAAAGGACGGGACGTCAGTAGACATTAATTGCAAACAAATATTACAACAAATATATGGGCTTCGTAGATAAGTCTGATATGTTAGTATCTTGCTACAAATTGGATAGAAAATCCAAAAAGTGGTGACAGAATTTTTTTCCATTTTGTTGACCTAACATTACTAAACTCATATATAATTTTCAAACAATCAACAACTTGTACGAGAATGTCTTTGAAAGAGATTAAAATTGCTGTGGCCACCAGTTTGATTGGAGCAGACCCCCAAATGCCATAATTAGGAAGAAGAACCATGGATGAACCAAGCACCAGTAATAGGTTCAAAAAACAAGTTCCTCTAGAAATAAGAACAAAGCAGCCCATATGCCTCAGCATGAAGCCAAAGTACGTTGTACATACTGCAGTACCAAGATGGCACTGTACTCCTCATCGTACAAGATGGCACTGTACTACATGTAAAGTAAGTTAATGTATATCTGACAAAAAAAATTGTTTTATTCCATTTTAAAATAAAACAAAAATAAAATATAAAAAACGTTTGATTTGTTTATCTTTTGCCCTAATATGTCCTAAAAACAAATTATTCACCATTATTCATTCATTGTGGAATGCAATTTTTAGATTCGCCATGTCTCTAATAACATCTTTATCAACGTCTGTTTTCCCTTGCAATTCTTAGAAGGCACAGATTAAAGCGAAATTCTGAATTTGGTTTCGAAAATTAGTTTACGGATTTTAATATCAGATATCGCTATTTGCGTCTATACGAAGCCATGTTAGAGTTGCTTCCTAAGACAGAAAATATTTATTTTCACGTTCAGAGTGACTGCGAAAGCCGTTCTGATGGGGCCTATTAGGCCGAAATACGTATAAGCGGATGCGCAGGCGCCCTGTACGTGAAATCAAATCTTAACTGTCTTTTCCTTTTTATTCCGATTTACTCTGTACGAGTACAAAAAACCAATTCGCTAAGAATTTTGCTTATTTGAGGAGATATGTTGTGGAATGCAATTTTTAGATTCCCCATGTCTCTAATAACATCTTTATCAACGTCTGTTTTGCCTTGCAATTCTTAGAAAACACAGATTAAAGCGCAATTCTGAATTTGGTTTCGAAAATTAGTTTACGGATTTTATTATCAGATGTCGCTATTTGCGTCTATACGAAGCCATGTTAGAGTTGCTTCCTAAGATAGAAAAGATTTATTTCCACGTTCAGAGTGACTGCGAAAGCCGTTCTGATGAGGCCTATTAGGCCGAATACTCTAGTAGGTTTTCTCCTGAGGTTTCGTCATATCTTTTGTGGTTTATATTCTTTGAGGTTTGATACAATTTGTGACAGTTAAACCTGGCTGTTGCATCTAATTGGTGGCATGGTATTATTTTAAGTTGAGTAGGTGCCAAAGCAAAAGCTAAATATTAATAAATATAGGTTAGGTTTGGATTATATTGAGTTCTTGGGGACACTGAACACTTTATTTTATACTTACACAGAAAAATAATAACTAATTGAGTTTTTTACTTTTAGCTTACCTGGGCAGATATCTTCTTTGTAACATCGTATGAAGATATAAGACATGTACTTAAAAATAAGGATATTGTAAAAGATTTTTCTGGATTACAAAACTTGAAGAAGAACGTACTAGCAGAAAAAAATATTAAGCAGTATATCCAGAACCGTCCAAAAATTCCAACCTATGCGTACGATTTAAGAAGCGAATTGTAATTTTTTTAACATCATGGAATATGTATTTTCATTGTGTAAAGTTAAAACCCTTAAGATATTTTTAATAAAATATATAAAAAATAATTAATTTTTGTTTATGTTAGAACGTAAAAATCTTAAACTGTAACACAAAATTATTGGCAGTATGTAACAATCTTAGCAACATATAAACTCCTATGTAGTTTACCATGCAAATATGAGTGTCGGTTTGTTTTAAAAATCATTTAGAAACTTGAAAAAACAAAACGGTTTCGGCATACTACTTAATCAAAAAATTACTTGAGCAGGATAAAAAAACTTTAATTTAAAAATTTCGTGAAAAACTCTGAAAGAGTGGAGTCTAGTTCTTAACCCGCGAAGAGCAGTTGTTACACAGCAAAGAAGTAGTATTCGAGAAATCTCAAACTACTAAACTACTTAAATTAGACGACTGGAAGGCTTGAGTTTTTATATTTTGATTTCCTGAAAACAATCTGTTAATAGTCAATACCTTCTTTAAACAACATCCTAGAAGGCTATACACATGGAAATCACCTGCAGACAGAAAAGACAAAATTGTTAGAAATCAAATTGACTTCATTTTGCTCAATAACACCTTTAAAAAGTACATACACTCTACGAAAACATATCCTGGAGCTGATATATATAGCGATCACAATCCAGTTATAATAGATTTTAGATTAAAAAGATTTCTCATAGTCAAAAAGAAAACAGTGGCAAGAAAAATAAACATCTTACAACTAAAAAAACCCTGAATAGAAAAAAGAAATAATAAGTATCAAGATTGGGGAAGAAATAAAAACGATCGAAAACTTGGTAATGACAGACATTGAAGTAACATGGACTGCGTTAAAAACAAAAATAACAAAGATACAAGAAGAAGACAGCGGGTTCATAAAATACAACAATAAACAAGAATGGATAACTCAAGAGATCATGGACCTCATGGACGTAAGACGAAAACATAAAACAAGCCCAATAGAATACAAGCGAATCAACAAATTCATTAGAAAAAAGTGCAGGGTGGCGAAAGAAAACTGGATGTCAACAAAATGCCTAGCAAACGAACAACTTCAGGAAAAATACGACACTTTTAATATTTATAAAAAATAAAAGAAATGACAGGTAGACACAAAAAGAGACAAGCAACAATATTAAAAAACGATAATAACGAAATAATTATGGGTACCAAAGACAAACTAGAGAGATGGAAAGAATACATACAAACTCTTTTTGATGACGATAGACCTTGTTCTCCATCATCCACAGATAATCGAATAAATGAAAAAGGCCCAAAAATAACCAAAGAAGAAGTGATCCACGCAGTAAAATCTCAGAAAGATGGAAAAGCCACCGGTCCAAACAATATCAATATTGAAATACTTAATCTAATTGCAGATAACGAAAGTAAAAGCCTAGACTTAATAACAGCACTATTCAATAAGATATATGACACAGATAAAATACCAACAGACTGTCTAAAATCAACATTCGTAGCATTACCAAAAAAATCGAATTCCTCACAATGCGATGATTATCGAATATTAAAATTGATGTCTCATGTCCTTAAAACTTTTTGCAGAATTATCTATACACGAATTTACAAGAAGTGCGAGTTCCAGATGAGTAACACTCAATTCGGATTTCGAAACAGATTGGGAACACGAGAGGCTCTTTTTGCTTTAAATGTGTTAACGCAACGATACAGAGACATAAATGTAGATGTATATGCATGTTTTATTGACTATCGAAAAGCATTTGACTGCGTTAACCATCAAAAGATAATCGAAATTCTGAGAACAACTGGAGTTGACGAACAAGACTTGCGAATTTTCTCAGAACTAGACTGTCACCAAACGGCAACAATTGAAATAGAGCACACAACATCCGAAGATATACAAATCCGACGAGGAGTGAGATAGGGTTGCGTCATATCACCGCTACTGTTTAATTTGTATTCGGAGTCTATATTCAAACGAAATCAGCATAGACAACATCAGATATGCTGATGATACCGTCTTGATAGCAAGCAACGCACAAAAACTACAAAATATAATAAATGCGGTAGTTCACCACTGCGAAATGTTCGGTTTACATCTAAACGTTTCCAAAACTAAAACTTTAGTATTTTCAAAGACACCAATAAACGTACAGGTGTATGCCAAGAGTCAAATAATAGAACAGGTAAATTCCATAAAATATTTGGGAGCAAATATCAATAGTCAGTGTAATCCAAAAAAAGAAATCCTATTAAGAATCGAACAAGCAAGGAAAGAAAAAAGAATAGATGCCTTTGAAATTTATATATACCATGAGAATTCCATGGGTACAAAGAGTTACTAATGTTGAGGTACTTCGTCGCATGTGTAAACAAAAAGAATTACTAAGACTAATCAAAGAGAGGAAAATGCAATACTTGGATCATGTGTTGAGAGGCGAAAGTTACCGGAACAAAAATCAGAGAGAGGTGTCAAAATATGCGTTTTTGATATACACACAGAGTGGAGAGAAAAGCGTCTGTCGCTACCGGGAGTCAACAGTTAAAGGACAGTTTATTTTTCATTTTCTAACTAATGTCTGTATTTCTTGAGATCTGTAAAAACGAAATATTGGGACGTAGAGATAACTTTTCAACTGTAGGATATCTACAAGCTTAAGTATAAGTCTGGTGGAGACGATATTACCATTATATTCAAGCGAAATCGTCTGCAGTAGGCAGGACATGTAGCCGTCTGGGCCCCGAAATCGAACATAATAACAAATATTTTAACAGCTCAACCGGGGGAATGACTAGACAGGGTAGACCAAAGCTGAGGTGGATAGACGAAGTAACACAGGATGATGAGAAAATTGGTGTTGCCAACTGGAAAATCCAAGCAAAGGACAGAGCAGAATGGCTCAGAAAGCGTTGTACGATTCAAGATGATGATTATTATTATGTTTTTATAACTGTTTTATCTCTGTTCATGCTTATTGTAATATTTAATGTAATTTTCTTCTTTTCGTTCATTGCGTTAAATATCTGTACATAAATCGCTCCATCCTCTGTTATAATTATTTCCAAACATTCGAACGTCGATAATGTCTTTTCTATGTTTTTTTGCAAATATCCTCTTTCTGCTGCCCCATTTTGTTTACGCTACATTTATTCTTAATGTTCCTGACGTTTATTTCCATTTTCAGATTTTTTTTCTTCTACCCATACACCCATTAGTTCTTACCTTTTTATTTATCATCCTCTAATAATATTAGATCATCTGCATACAATAATTGCTTCATTCTCACTGGCCACAAGTTATCTTCAATTACCTATTATAGGTTGTAGATATATTGAGTTACTTTTCATGCTTTATATTACTATATTCATCACCAGCTTAAATAGTACTAAATTGAGGTTGTCTTTCCTGTTTTTTTTGTCTCTTCTTAATGTTAAATATTGACAACATGTTTTTAAGGTGTATTTATATATGTAAATTAATAATTATCGAAGTTAAAATTTTATAAAAACCTACTTTTATATAATACTACTTTCAGATTGAAATACAAAATACGTAATATTGGAATAATTATTCTGACTTATACTTAATATGCTTCTATATCCCCAATATTATGAACGATATTATCGCATACTAGCAGTAACGTATTTATTTGCTTCATCTGATGATGCTTTTGCTAATAGAGTCTTAATCTTAGCTATTCTAGGATTTCTTGACATCTCGCTAATAATAAAAAATACAGAAAAATAAATACAGAAATTAAACTTTTAAACACAATTAAAAGTGCCTTTTGTCGTAAGTTTTTAATCAACATCGGTCAGTTGCTACTAGTAAATGTTTACCAAAAGTTACGTCTGTTTCTAATCATAGCAGATTCATAGCAGCGCATTTGCGCATAGATGTATATGTTTCTAAATGTTTTTCGTATAGCAGAGGCACAGCAGAGATACGTCAAGGTTTACATTCCTAAGAAACATTGGGATACGTGGATTTGTTATTAAATAAAACTAGTTATTTTTTAAATAAACATTCACTTATCTAAAAAACTGTTAAATTTGAGAATACAAAAAAATTTGACAACTAAAAGACACTTGTTATTGAAAATAGAGAGTTATGATCGTCCTGTAATAACACTTTTATTTTGACATATGCGCATGCCCAGTTTTGCGTCCTTTATTTTTGTCCTTTAATAAAATACAGGACGTCTGTATTTAAGTTAAATACACGCCGCCAGAGAACTTTTATCTTAAGATAACTTATTTTGACCTAACCAGTCAAATTACGAGTAGAGGGAAGACAGACGTGTAATGTAATCTCACTTATATTTATATGGATATTTGATCAAATTTGTTGCATGATGTTCTGTTTTATTTAATGAAAATGTATTCTCATTATTCTTAATTAGTAAATCTCCATGATTATTGTTTTACATTATAACGGTAATATTCATATTTAACAACTCTATTTTTTCATCGTTTGCGCCAAAAAACTAGTTATATCTAATACTTAGTTCTTTAATTTTGTAAGAGGCGAATTATGGATTACAGTATTCTTAAAATAAAGTAGAGATAAAGATTACAGTATTCTTTAATTAAATTCAACGTTTTACTCCTTTCAATGATCTTTTAATTTTTAATCTAGGATTAGGTATATAAGTAACAAATGGTTATAGGCATTTATAGGTTATTTTTATAATATACAAAAATATTAATTCTTATTTGTCGAAATAAAAGATTTCTTTAACATGTAAGCAACAACTCTCTTTTAGGCATGAAGTATTTTGTCCGTATTAAACAATCCTTTAATAAAGGTGGTTGTCATCTTATTGTTTCAATAACTTTTTAGTAACAAAAAAATTCAAGGCTCTGTATTGGCCACTTCAACGACAACTTAGCGAATAGCAGAAGATTTATGCAACTACCAATTCGGGTAGCCCCCTTTTTATTCAAATAAGAGTTAACTTTTGGTGGACATCAGGCAGAAACCACAGCAAACAACCATGAGCATTTTAAGGAAATTTTGGAAGTGTTTATATGTTAAGTCTTGCAGATATTCAGGACAATAAAGGAAAAACAGCACAGATAATTCAAAACTATTCAAAATGGTATAATCGATTCAATTTCTCAATAAATAAATGAATACGTGAAAAATGAAGTAGACGAATCCAAGTTTTTTTGTCTACGTAGATGATTCAACTGGTATTATCCAGATTTTGCAATGTCGTATTATTATTGTAATGTCCATTACAGGCCATTGGCAAACCTATAGAACGATTCTTGGTATTGTTTGACGTAAGTTCGAGTCGGAACGGACAAAATTTATTTAATCTCGAGTCGAATTGCCTTTACAGATTTTAATATAAATCTAAACTCATTGGCCAGTGTTTTGATGGAGCAAGTGTAATGTGAGCACGTCTTCAAGCGAAAATAAAACAACTGTGCAACTTCGTGCAACTGTATTTCGAGTGCCAATTTTTTTTGGAACAGATAGTGGATTGCCTTCCCACTTTTACAATTTGACTAATCGAACTCAGGTTTCTGCGTAATTGTTGGGAGAAGGATTCCTACTTTCACCGTAACACGATGGACATCGAATTCTAAAATACTTAGAAAAGGATCTGCTTACTGGACTGATAAATACACAGCCGTTATTTAAAGACATCGTCTAATTTGCAATTCTAAAGGACAGGATAATCGACCTCATGTTTAAGAAGTAACCGTTTGGTAAGTCAAGCCTATTTTACTTAAGCATGTATTCTTTGTTTCGTTCTAATTAGATCTTGTAACTATTGTTTTAAAAAGGATCCTTCCTTACTTTCTTTGTTGAGTAGGTATTGAAATTGTATTCGCTACAGTCACACAGAGCCCTACATTGTACTGAATGCACGTGGATGTGGTCGGAAAAATTGTGTAAATGGAAATAAAAAATCTTACAATCAACTACTGCCTATTAGTAACCAGAAAAAGATGGACTTAATGAAGTTATGCAAAAAAAATTAAACCAGAAAAACTGCATGGATAGTATGCATCTCTTCCAACAGGAGCAGCCAACAATATACCAGACACAATAATCGAGATAGCCGTTGAGGATGACGAAGAAAAGGAACTTCTTTAATATTCTATTTTATTGTAATTAACTTATTAGGATGTATTATGTAATAAATAATTATACCCAAAACTCATTATTGTTGTTTATGCAAAAAATCATTAGCTGATAACCTTGTACAGTATACATAGCAGAGTATCTTCAAAGTATTATTAACTTCAGATTAATAAATCTAAAAGTAGTAAATACATCTTAAATTAGTTTGTGACAGAAAATTTTTAATACCTGATTTATAGTGAACATTTTATATTTAAGTTTAAATATCTCCATAACAATAAAATGTTAGTTAATTCTCGTTGGGATATGACAATATATTACATTCACCGGATCGTACAGATAAATGAAAACAGGTTGTCAATATTTAACATTTAAAAGAGACAAAAAACAGAAAGACAGCCTCATATTAGTACTATTTATATTGGTGATGCATATAGTAATATAAAGCATAAAAAAATTCAATATATCTCCAGCTTACAATAGAGATAAATATGAGATAATATGAGATAAATATGAGGTAATATGAGATAAATTGTGGCCAGTGAGAATGGAGCAATTATTGTATGCAGATTATCTAATATTATTATATTATAATATATTATTAATATTATTAGATGATAAATAAAAAAGGGAGGAACTAATGCGTGGAAAGAAATTCTGAAAATGGAAATACCCGTCAAAAACATTAAGAATATAATATAGCGTAAACAAAATGGGGTATCAGAAATAGGATATTTGCCAAATAATCTAGAAAAGATATTATGCGTTCGAATGTTTGGTAATAATTATAACAGAGGATGGAGCGATAGATATACAGATAATTCACACAAAAAACAAAAAGATGAAAATTAAAAGCAAATGAGCAATTAAAAAAGACATTAATATTAATATTCATTTTCACGATGCTACAACCCTTGAAACGCTTCAAACTTATCAAGCTTTCTGCGCCATTCTACTCTCCTTTGCTTGGATTTTCCAGTTGGCAACACCCATCTTCTCATTATCCTGTGTTACTCCATCTATCCACCTCAGCTTTGGTCTACCCTGTCTAGTCATTTCCCCGGTTGAGCTGTTAAAATATTT